>NC_092604.1:13567500-13677500 GCF_047663525.1 Anas platyrhynchos
TAATAATACCTATTTATTATTATTCACAATACGGAACCAAAAGCCATCTAGTCTTCTTTTAAAAGCAGAATTTAAAAAAGACATTTAAAATATTTTCACACCGCATCTCAGGAAGAAGAAACATGATTCAAGAAAAGTTTTATCCCAAACAGTTACAGTTCCGTCATTTAAAATGTCAACTTCAGCACAGTAAGATATCATTCCTTTCTGAGATGGAAATAGAGGAAATCCTATGGAAACATGAAAGTAGAAGAAAGATGAAATCTTTCTGAAATCAGAATATCCCATATTTTTCCTGAAGTAATGTTTACGTAGTCCTAAAAATATAGTATAGTATCTCAGTTATCTTTGACAAAAAAATGCTTGTTCCTTCTCCATAATTGAATATTATCCCAGAAGGGGGGAAAAAAAAGAAAAAAATTGGAAGGCACAATTTAAAATCTTATTCTTGTACTGTGTAAAGGTCCTTCCCATTAAAGAAGGTAGTGAAATTTTATCACAGCTATTGCTATTCATAAATCTTATATCTATTTTAATTCAATCTGGTTCTAGCCTCTGAGATGCTGCACCACAATTTGATTACTACAACCATACTTTTTAACTGCTGTCAGAAGAGACAGTGCCTTATATAAACATCTGCCAGAACACATGCCTGCTTTCTATAGCACCAGCTTTAAATCATACTATGGTGATGAATCTTTATCTGACACTAATACTTTTTAACTTCATAAGGACAATTAAAATGAATTGTAGCTAAATGCACACATAACAAATCAATTTAATTCTTTGTTACATAGTAGCATACTTTGCAGGTCTTCAAAACTTACTTTCATCTTATTTAGAGTTTAAGTTTAACGGGAAGCACGGCGGCATTGACAACACCATCCTGAGATGCGAACACCAGGCAGCAGACGGTTTCACAAAGCAATGCAGGACTTTGGGAAGTACTATCCCAGTAGGGCTGTTGGCTCCTTTCAACGAGTTCAAAGACTGCAACAGGCCACGAACAAACACAGATCCCTTTTCAAAAAGGGATTTCTCTGTAAGGCAGGAATGCTGCCTAGGAAGGGCAATTGCAAACAGCAGCAAGAGACATGGAGCTGAGGTGCAGACGAGGGAGAAGTGAATCAAATGTGCCTTCAAGCCAGAAGTTAATCAAACCAGATCTACATTAATCTGCATGAGGCCTGAAAAATGTTTTTAATGCAAGTGAAATGCCTGGAACTGAGAGACAAAACTCATGTCCCCAAACAGAGGTGACGGCAAAAAAACAACATTCAGCCTCCTACCCCAGGCGACAGTTCGGCCAGCAGAGGCCACGCCACCCCTGTGCTGCCCTGAGAGGTACTGCAGCCACGGATGGCGGATGGGGGACAGCAGGCGCGATGGGGGACAGCAGGCCTCTGAGGGAGCGGTGCGGCCCCGCGGGGGCTCAGATCCGCTCCCTGCCCGCCCAGCGCGAGCGCTCAGCCACCATCACAAGGCGCTTCCCTGTCTGCTGACAAATGGCTCTTCTATAGGAAATAACAAAACAGTTTCTGAAGTACTTTAAATTGAGCAACAGTCAGCTTAATATGTTTTAATCGCTGCATGGAAGCCCGAGGCCCGCGTGCTGTGACCTCCATGGCGCTGCCGGGCTGACCGCGGGCGCAGGGCCTCGCTCCTCCCAGCACCACCGCCCGCAGCGCCAGCAGCCACGTGTGCTCATTAGGCTTCAGGAACACTACAGCTTTGACACAATAAAGAACAAACCAAGCATTCTTAATACAGGGGTGTTTTATTTAAATACAACTCAGCTAGCAGCACTGCTCATGTTAATCATGTATTCCGAAAGAAAATTTATTTTAGAAAGTGGTAATTTTTCAGTTAAGAATCTCCATCTTAAGGAAATCATGACTGGGCTCTCCGCACAGCAGATGTGATGCTACACGTAAGGACCAGAAGTATGAAACCCTATGTCCTTAGGGATGCATGTCACTGATGGCAAGAGGTGCTCAGTATTACGAGACCTCAACTCCCCAACTTGACTGGGTGAAAAAATTTACAAGGAGCTGCAGCCGGCTGACAGGAAAGCTGGACACAACTACATGCTCCCAGCAGTTGTTTCAGCCCAACGGTGCAGCTCTGGAACGGGCCGAGCAAGAGGCTGCAGCCCACACCTGCAGCGCCCATTGTAACGCTGCCTGTCCCTGACCTTGTCTGTGTCCCTGTCCCCCTCTCCTGAGCTGGCACCAGTGCACAGCGCTGCCCAGGCACCGTGAGGAGCAGCACCGTGGGGAGAGGCCGCGGAGCTTCCCCGGAGCTTCCTCGGAGCCCCCGGCCAGGAACGTGCTGCTCGGCCGTGCTGGTGTGCGGGGAGCCCGCTCCTCTTGCCCAGGTGAGCGGGATCGTCCCCTAGCAGGGGGTGATGCCAAGCAATGCTGTTTGTACCTGGCCAAACGAAGCGCAAAGCCAAGCCAGGAAGACAGCACAGCACAGCCTCCGCTTCAGCGGAACTAAAATACCTCTCCGGCAGCTGCGCTGGCCCATCTCACCACATCGTGCCACCTGGGGCACAGACACATCACAACAAGGATAGTTAAAGCAAGCGTTCCAAAACTTCGAAGGCTGTGTAACTTACATCTTGAGCTGTTTGCAAAGCATAAAAAAGCACTGTACACAATTCTCTCTAATAAATCTCTCTTAACAACTACCTGCAACATTATGTGTATTTTATTACAAGATGTTAGAACCAGGTGTGTGCTAGAGCAGAGTAATGTGTACCTAATCCAAACACCATTTGAAAGGTCATATAAATGATAACATGGTAAGTACCTTTATTTCAAGTATTTCAGTAGAGTGCATGTTTTACATAAACCACTAAAATTGGCAGAAAAAGCAACTGCTTTAAAAAAAACTATGAGGACATTCTACGCAGCTCTGGGGCAGAGTATTTACATAAAAATATTTCATAGATTTCAATACTGGATTGTTTTAAACATTCTCAATATTAAATACAACAGTATTGCTTCTTTCGTAAGTTCTTTATGTACTTTAAGTATAGCTATTTAATACTGGAGACTGTGGAAAACATTTGTTCATGATTATCCAGAAATACTCTTGAACAAGACTGAAACAAGAGCAGCATGCAAAAATGTATTTAAGGACTATCATCCCAAAATGCTGCTAAAAGCTATTAACCAGTACGTGTTAATTGCCACAGCATTCATATTAATTTTCACTTCAGGCCCGACATTGTGGAATATTTCCCCTGATACATTTTAAACAAAGTTTAATTTAAGGAACTGCTTCTATCAACACTTATGAAAATTAACAGCCAAGCAATTAGCACTCATGAATTATCCCTTCCCCCCATGCTTTCCACAGCATCATTTTTAAAACAGTTGCTGTAAGAGAAATTGTTGGTTTTTAACACATTACCAAAATTGCCCATAAAAAAAAATAATACCATTCAGAGGTACTGTTGCTTGCAGTAGGATTTTTAGTATCTATCCAATCAAAATTCATGGTAACCTATTTTTAAATTATCTCCAGTAGTCAAGTAAGCCCACAAAGCCCCTATAAGGTCAGAAAAACTATAAGACTCTTAAAGTCTTGATTGTCAGCTAGTAATTATGGATTTTGCAATAAAAAAATAAATCAAGAAGACTAGTCTGCATGCAGGAAAAGTTTTTTGCCTTGCACATCAAGTTTATTCTAGAGCTGAATGATCCCTTTTTTACATTTTGATTTCAGCTTTCTTCTTTGACTATTTTACATATCTTTGGCATTTAGTTTATTTTTTCAACAGTCCTGTAGCACTTCGGTGTTTGTTAACATTCCTCTCAGGATGTAAGAGCAGCCATTTGGTGAGAGGCATCTCAAAAACTGAATTGACAAGACACTTGTCAATTCAAGTGATTAGAATTTCTTAAAGGTGGCAGAGACTACAAAGAAAAATGGATGCGGATGGACTTCAAAGATGACTTCCACAGGAACCGTAAACAGGGGCCTTAACAGGAGTTAGTCATGCAGGTTCCTGCAGAGCTAACAGTCGATTCTTGCATGACTTCCCTCTGTCCCAGTAAGTAGAACTTGGCAACACTTCCTTACTTTTGCTAGTGGTCATGAGGCTGAATAGCTTTGACACTAATACTGTACTAAATCAGTATCCTTTATGACTAGTATCTCAGATAAGACTCATCACCCCACTTTCCAGCAACTCACGCAAGTTACACTTGTGATTTGAAAAAAAAGTATTCTGAATTTCTATAGAATGAGAAGACGTATGTTTATAAAACAATTAATGAAAGACAGGTAATGCTAGACCCTCTTTTTGAATATCAAAATAAAGAAGAGCAGAATAATTAAGGTGTTGATTCTGCAACAAAACTTACCACTAAAAATCAACAGTCATTATCTAATAATTGTGATTACTCCTGAAAAGAAATGTTAATCTGAATGTTGTGAATCTCACAGTTCTGTCGCTGAAACAAGCGGTTTCAACGCTCTTGTGTTTCATTGCTGGTACATGGCTATGGCTTTCGACTCTGTCTTATGGTCTGTCTTATTTTCCCAACCTTATCAACAGTCAGCTGGTTGGGACTATAAGCCATCAAAATATGATTTTTCAAATCTTGTAAAGAGCAATATAGCTAAACTTACCTATAAAATGTTTGATGATTTAGTTTGCATGCAGATACAGGAAAGCAAAATGGCAACTGATTTCTTAAGCCTTCGAGTAATTTACTATACAAATGACAACTGAATTAATAAATAAGGCTTATTTTCATATGATAATCTTAGCTACAGTTTGCAAGATTTATTAACCAAGATGTCCAACCCACATGATTTACAAACCATGCAGGCAAGAGTTAGGTTTACATCAACTACATTAAGGAAGAACTTGAATATGCAGGCATGAGAAGTTATAAGAATGTCTTCTGGTTAGAGCTGAAATTTTACAATGCACATGAAAGCCAGAAGTCTGTCCTGTGTAACCACGTGCCAAGAGTCACCTGAATTCTTGAGCTGATTAGAATGCTTCCAATGTAGTTGCATTTCACAAGCCATATTCTCTAATTTTTCGGTAATTAATGAACTGATCAGAACAGGAAGAAATTAGAGTGCTTTAAAATTTTATTATTTCATAAAATTGCAGAAGTGGTTATGAAAAAGACACTAAATCTGGCAGAAAACGCCTGCAAGATGTAAGCATTTTAATGAATTGGTTGATGTTATTGCATGCAATGTTTTCTTATTTTTAACTGATCAGCTTAAAACAATAAATCAAAGGCTGGGGTGGGGTGGGGCAGGGCAAGGAAGACCCTGCATAGAAAGGTTTTATAGCATTTCAGGTCAGTTATGAAGCTAAATTAGTGGTAAGTGGGAACCATTCAGCATGCAGTTGAACCCACATGAACAAAGCTCACATACTGTAGATGAAGAGCTTTCCTGAAGGTTTACCACAAAACAGGTGTTAGCCAACAAGCTGAAAGCTTACGTTACAATACTCAAATACATGCATATAAAAAGAAGGGCCTGGCTATAATCTTGAAGATTTCAGAGCCGCTGTGATCCCTCGAGTAAATACATAATTAAGTAGTTTTTTTTTTTTTTTAAAGACATGTTTAATTAGGCCCCTAGCCCCTCCTTATCCCCCCGCCTTTCCCCAATTAGGTATCATTTTCCCAAGAGATACGTGGCTCTGTTAATTATGTAAATAAGTCACGCACTACTCCCTGAAAGAACTGCATTTATCTGAAAAATACTGCTCATATATTATCAATAAAAATAAATACCAGATCGATGGTATTTCATTAAAAACATTTTTTAAAAGAAAAAATGATAATCTGGATGTTTACATTACTGCCTGAAAATACAACAAACTTTATGTAAGTAGAGTAAATCACTAGCAAACTATAACGTTTCCTCTACATCTCAGATGGTCAAGTAGGTATTAAAAAACAACAGATACAGAAGTCTAGAGAATAAATTTTATAACCACTCTATTGAAAAACTTACCAGAGTAATATAAACAATCTTGTTATAATTAATACAGTCTGTTTATAGTCTAACAAAATGCCAATTCAATTATTTTGGAGAGTTACATAAGTACTTTGATTTCTAAATCACACACAAGCTGATTTATATCACCCTACACATCACAACTGAGTAACACTGATGTATTTCATTAATATCTGAAACTAATTCGTACAGTACAATTTCCTTCAAATAGAACAATCACCTGCTAAGTATATCAGACAAATATGAAAATTAAGATGTTCATTACAGTCAACTATAATTCATATAAATAAATAAAAAGCAATTTTGATTATCAAAATGGGAGGGAAAGATGCTTAAGTTTCTCAAATTTCTGATAAAAATTCTAGCAAGGATCCCAAATCATGCTCAAGTATTAAATCAACCAGACTGGGACACCATTCAACTGTAATAAATTTCCCTTAAAGAAGCGTTGATGTCATTTTTACTTCCCCTGTCTGTAACTGTTGCAAGTACATGGAAACATTTGCCAAACTGAAATTTCATGAGGTAAGAACAGCAAGGTATCTTTGTGTTGTCAGAGAAGTAGTGCTATCATTTATTAATGAGGCCAAACATTTTGGAAAACTGAATTAGTATTATACTTACTGGCCCATAGTAGTTGAGGTAAGAATAGAGGCAGCTTTTGCAACATGAACTTCGTGGTTTAAAAGTTACCATTCTACAAATACTCTAACTGCTTCTAAATACGCTAGTGGAGTTACATGTCTGACTTTGCACTTTAAAAATACTTAACATAATATGCAATTCTTCCATCAGAATGGCAATGAAGCTCAAACTTCACACTCTCACAGGAGACTCCACAAACAAATCCAGCTGAAAACCGATTCATGCAGTATTTATAATTGTTTCAAAACAAATGACACTGATCCACCACAACATTTATATTCCAGTACAGACTTTATGATATAGAAAGAAAATAAAGAGTAACTAGTTTGCATACAAGGAAAGATAGTAATCCACAATTCTGAGCAATAACAAATGCAAGTTCTTAAAGTGAGTGCAGACAAGGAATCAACCTAACCTTCCTAGGTTTGTAATGAACCTCCTGGACTTGTTACATAAATGAGTACTTACACAGAATTACATTCTTTAGTCCTTTTTTTCCCCCACAGATCTTGTCCTGTTGCAGCTATGCTTTTCTACCCTCTAAACAGAGCGTGGATTTTTCCACTATTGTGAGAGCATTTTGAAGATAAAGACAGAACAAACAGTGGAATATTTAGCAAGTGCTGTGATGTGACTAAGCAGAAGAGACTTTCAGAAGTGCCAAATAACCAATCATTTATACAAAGGGTCTCACCATCAACCCTATAGATCTAGAACTCTGCCACACTATACATTTACCTAACAAACCTGCTGGAGGAGAAAAACAGCAAGGTAAGGCACAATTTTGTAATGAAAAGTGGAGAACTGGTTCTACTGAATCTGAATGTATTATGTTTAAGATGAAGAGATGCATGTTTCCAGATAAACACTCCAAAATAACTAAGCCTACTACAAAGACTAATTAACGTTTGAACCAGTAAATGCACACAAGAACTGCCTAAGGCTTATCATCTTCAGGTCAGGGATCACCTGAATATAAGAGAAAAATATCTGTTTTACTTACCTTGCCATCAAATTTTGAGTACTCATTGAAGGGGTTATTCAGCTGTAGTGGACACTGCTCAAGGCGCACAGACAATATTGACTGCTTCCCAGAACATGGAGATTTTACTCTGAAATTCTTTTTTTCAAACAGTGAGCTCAGTTCCTCTGCTGTAGATCAGAAAAGAGATGAGAGTATTGTATTAGGAGATGTACAGAGACTACTGATTACCACAAAAAGATGACATTATAAGACGGATAACACAAAGTATATAAAACAGTAAATGCTTTAGCAAGACAGAATCTACCACCACTCTTTTATAGCCCAAAGGTATGAAAAAATTAGAAGTTTAAACAATGCTAACATCTGACTGAGGAAGAGATGCATTTTTCCCCATACAATGAACTCATCACTACAAGATCCACTTGAATTGAGATAAGAATAAAGGTTCAAAAAGAGAATTTGGCAGTTTTGGTCTTTCTGCTTGACTGTTTTTCTTTTTTTCTAAAGAACTGTTGTTTTACCTGCAATAGGCCATGCAATTGCATTTCAAATTGAGCTTGTAACATGTGTTATTACACTCCATTACTATACTATAATGGCACTGTGCTGCCAGCAGTGGGCTAGAGACTACATCTGATCCAGAAGAACCCTTCCTTTGGAATTTACTTCTCGTGGTAGACTGGATATGGTCTCCTCTCAAAGTATCAAACCTGCCAACACCATTCAGGACAATTAAAAAAACAAACAAACAAATAAATAAATAAATAAAAACAAAGGTAATATGAGTTAATGGAGTATTTTGTGGAGTCTGTGAGGTCTCATAAACGCTTCCATCGTAAAGCTCCTTTCATATGAAGAGATTGCATAGCTGAATTACCAGCAACAGTTTTAACTCAAAATTTACAAGAATACTTAAATAAATAAATTAAATTGGGCTTCTTGTGTTACAAGGACACTACAAAATCAGGACAGAGCCTGGGGTGTTTTAGCATTATTAATACCAATGGGTCTCATCTGCAAGAAACTGTGACTGAATCTGGACAAGTTTTCTCCACATCTGCTCTAGGAGCAAAGAACCCCCAAACTCAATCAATCATTAACTGAGAACCAACACCAGTTCTCCTGGACTGACCCTACTCTGCATTCGTGCATTTGGATTCTCTCACCTCTCAAAGATTTACGTGTTGCCCCTCCAGGGAAATGAAAACGCTCCTAAGGCAGACTGACTAGGGACTCCATCTACAGGGAGCTGATTCATTTCTTAAACTGTGAAATTAAAACTTGTCAGATTATAGCTACTCAAAAACGCAATTTATTTTACCAGCCTGAAAATTCAGGCAGCTGGCAAATGTGTTAAATATTTGTACTAACAGATACCTAACAGTCTTGTGAGAGGCTGTGATTAACCAAAAAAGTTTGATTAAACGCTTTTTAAAAATACGGCAACACCACTAGGGATTCTGTGCTTTGTGGTTTTTTTTTTGGGTCACAAACTTACCTTTGTTAAAAACAAACAAACAAACAAAAACCTACCAACCAAACAACAACAATCAACTACAATTGTGCTAGAGCATTAGCCCTACCTGGTATTTCTCATCCTTTTTTTTTGGATTGAAAATAACGGTCTCATCCATTACGTTTTGGATTGAGAATAATGGATTTAATGGCTCAAGTGAACAAGTAAGTGTTTTAGTCTCTACGGAAACATTAAGATGATTTGCTTATTGTTTCCTTTTTTGGGATGTGCAAAAAAAGGATCTTGAAAATTATTCTGCATTCATTAGTGACATCTGTTTTGCTTTGAGTTTTGTATAGCTTTCACGCAAGTCAAATACCTTACGTGACCGAAGAGTTAGCTTTAACTGCATCATTTTAATTTATTTATTGAAAGTAAGCCTTCCTGTTATTCTGTGCATGTTTTTTGTTCGAACTTGTGGTTTTGTTAGCTATACAAGTTACTATATATGGGCTGAAGTCTGAGGTTTTTGAATGACTGTCAGTATGTTGTGAATTCACATTCTATTTGTTCCTAAATGAATGAATGGAAGATGAAAATACAATGATTTAGTATTTGCTTTCATAGGCTAATCTAAAAATACCTTGCATTTTATAAAAGAAGAGTAACCTTTTCCTATGTATATCAACATTTGGTTTGTAGGACCCACAAACTGCTTTACTAAGATAGCAAGGCCTCTATACAACACGAAGCTGAGATGTTATTTTCATTCTACTGACAAAGCACTGATGCACATTAAGCTGAAGTGAATTGGTGGCACAGCTGAGCAAAAAAGACCTCCGGTGTGTTCCACTTCACTTCCATTCAGTCAGTGCCCCTGGAGCATCTTTGTATTTGTTAGTCCCCTGACCAACTCCAAACGCGCACAGTTTTTCTACAGCCTCCTCTCTCAAATTCATTCCTTTCACAAGGCAAGTGGCTTGTCTCATGATGGCAGGCAGACAGATAAGTACAAAATACGTATCTTATTTCTTATTACCGTACACAAAATTACTCGTCTCTCACTTCCCTTTACCCTGCTTAGTAGACTTTTTATTTATGTATATAGCAATAAAAGAAGAATCACAAAGGATATGCATTTGCCTAACACCTCAAATTACGACTACATATCCACCTCCAGGACAATGCCAACGCTAGTAAAAGTTTCCTTTTACAGCAGGGCATCTCTCTGTGACGAGTTATCTATGGAGATGATGCTATCAGACTAATGCAGTACAGAAGAGCAACCTTCCGGCATCCTTTTAGTTTGCAAGATGTCAGCCATAAGCTTGACTTTGTCTAAAGCTCAGATAAACAGTTGGAAGAAGACAGCCAAATTCCCCCATGTGAGAACTGCTGCATCTATTGTTACTGCTTTAACGTGTATTTACCAATAATGCTAAACTCAAGGAACAGAACAGACAGCATCTCACACACAGAACAAAAAGGAAGACACAGATGATACGTCTTAAAGCTTCTCTTTTTCCTAGCCTATTACTACTGTGTTGCTCTTCATGCAAATTAGTGAGAAACATGAAGAACCTCAGTTACTAAGCTGAGAAAGAAAATCAATTCTGCCAATAAAGAGAGATACCAAGCGCCTGGAGTTTTTACGTAATTTATTTTTTTATTTAAATTTGATCTGCAGCAGGGAGGTACTGATCCATCTGCCTGCTTCTTCAGTGGCAAACGAAAGCCCAGCACAATTTTACAGAGCAGGACACCTCCTTCGCTGCTGGTTGATGCATCATGTTTATCTTCAAGGGAATGCGCAGAAGGAACTAAATGTCATGGTGAAGCCTACGTGAATAAGAAAATACACAGACAGGAGGAAACTGGAATCTGAGTGTAATTTGGATATTTCTGCAAAGGAGTATCAAGCAGTTAAATTAGGAAAAAAAGAATTGCATCACCAATGGTCAAACGTTACAAAAATATCGACCAAAGAGTTTGAGGTTATGGCAGATTAAACTTTAAAACGTACAGCTCTGGTTACAGAAATAAAGGCAGAAACATTTCACAACGCATTACTAGAGTATCAAACATAGCTGAACACTGTACTAAGGATTAGTGCAACCGGGTTGCTCATGTGAGCAGCTTTGTTCACTCCTCTAAAAAGAGATGCTATAGAACTGGAAAAGGCTCTGCAAATGACAGCCAGGAAGATACAAGGATTTAGGCAAAAAAAAGGAGATTACATGGGGACCTCATTAAGATATACACAAATTTTGAAAGAAGTAGGCATGACAGACCACACAAAGGTTGAATGTGTGTCAAATACAACAGGAACAGATACTAGCCTGAGCTATGAAATAAGAGAACTGAGACAGATTTTTAATTTCATACATTACAATTCAAGCTATGTAGAACATCCAGTCAGAAACACTTCATTATATAACAGTAAAAAAAAAAGCAGCATATTCTTGTAGAAGTTACTGATACTAGTATAAGCTAAGACAGCATTTATTATGCTTTTGTTTAAGTAGATCGCATATAGACTTCCCCCTCATGCAGAGAAGTGACCACAAAAAATCTATAAATATAATTTCTAAGAAATTCCTCCTTACTGTGTAGACCAAATACCTCTGGAACAGTAAGAAAACCGTAACTCGTATGGAGATGTTGATCCTGCATTTTGAATGCAGACACTTGCCAATCAGGTACCCTACAGCAACAATAGCGTGTCCTGTTACTTAAATATCTCACAGTAACACTAAAATCTTCCCTGTTGCCACTTCTTGCTCACTGAGATAATAACAGTATGAGAAGATAATGTTGTTACAAGATGACAGAACACACAAACACTGTATTAACAACTTACATTACAAAAAAAAAAAAAAAAAAAGCAGCCACTCTAAGTAGTTCAAACCAGCAAACTAAATTTTAAAAATTTAATCTTTACTTTGCCTTTATTAATAATTTGGAATGCCCCAGCCATAGCTTAAAACAAATGGGAAGCCTGTGCCCCCACCCCCCCCAAACAACACACCATGGGAAGCGCGTAACTGGGAATGGAAGGCAAAACCAGTAACTGGTATTTTCTTTATGCCTTGAAAGTTGAAGTGAAAATTACAAACTGGAAATGCTGTAAGCATCAAAAGCAGAAATAAAAACAGTAGGATAATAGAAGATCTTTTCTTCTTACCTGAGTAAGAAGTATTTCTGTCTTTCCACTGAACATTTTTGCATTTTATTTGATTTTGTCTCTCTTTCCGCAGACGTTCTAGTCTCTGAGCTTGAAAAGAAATATTATAACTATAAGTTTGTCAATGAAAGTTTACTATAAACAAAGACATAATTAACTACCTTTATATGAATAAAGATGTTTTATACTGCATGTGTAGGGGAAAAAGTCATAAAATTTTAAAGGTGGCACCCCTGAAAAGCAAATACCAACAAAAACATGAAAATGTTCTTGATTTATAATTGAAATTAGAGGATATAAAACATTAATAGAGATCATAAAGATAGTATTAACATGGAAGAGAATAATAAAATGTGAAAACTTCTGTGATTAATATGACATTTCATTATATAAATCATTAATAACGGTCTTAAAGGAATTTTAATGCACAAATGAACTGAAGTGAATATTACATTACAGGAATAAAATTACTGTTATGAATTACTCTACCCGTTTCAAAAATTAAAGATAAATGAACTCAGACTAGACTATTAAAGTTTTAAATATAAAATCCTTTATCTAAAAATCATGAAAATTATAAAATGTCAAAGCTATATAAATTAGCATAGCTTTTTCTTCAGTGTGCTGAAACAGTTTATAGGTAGTAAAATAAATGATTTGTATCTTCACAACATTAGTCAAATCTTAAAATGAATATAATATTTCTTTACGTGTATTTTGACTCCATCTTCAAAACAGGGTTTGAAAACAGCCTCAAGTAGTTGCAATACCAAAGAACTTAGAGGCCAGGGTACCAGACAATACCTTCGATCATCTTTTTGTTGACTGTCACCCGAGAGAGATCCCCCTGTTAACTAAACCTGGGAGCAGCTACCCAAACAATGACCCCAGGAATTAACCGATGTTATAAAGGTACGCTCAGAATAAGGAAGAAGATTAGACCGGAAAGGAGGACTAATGATGTTGATCACTGAAGGAAACAATTTACTGGATATATTAGCAATTTTGATGTATTGAGATAATTCATTAACTAAAATGGGTTTTTAGAAGAGATTCTAAAATACTAAATTACTCTGACAATTTTTAGATACAATTTGAGTTTCCTGAGCCACTTCACCAATTAAGACAGGATTAATAAATATTTTCTGTTCTTTCTACTATTCTTGTTTTTCATTTAGCCCTTGAAATGACCCATGGACAGAAATAAATCTGCCATTTCCACCCCCCCCCAAAAAAAAAAAAAAAAAAAAGTATCAATGTGGTAACTGATTAAAAAATATTAAAATTCTTCACATACTCTGAAGCTTAACAGCTGCAATGAGCAGCTAAAGGTACACACACAAATGGGGACTTCACCTATTTCCCACGGACACGAGGTCGGTGCCTAAATTCCTCTGTGCATCTTACTGTTCCTTAAATAAGGAACGTAGCATCCCTGCTTTTGAGTGGAAATATTGGGTAAACCACTACTGCAGTACAGATATTCTATTCTGAAAGAAATGCCTTTTCCTTCCCTCCCTCTAATTACTGTCCTGACTGAAGTTCAAAATCACCTCCCCAAACCCTTTCTTCCTAAACGGGCAGGCCTTCGTGAAGCATACATTTTAAACAGGAATCTAACAGACAAAGTAAAACACCAGAACAAAAATGAGATCGAGGCGTGTTTTCATCCTATTTGGAGGCCGCCATCAGCAGCTCCCCTTCCAGAGCAGGCCTTGGGCAGGGGGCAGAGCCCAGCGGGTGCTGAGCGCCTCCGGCCCTGGGCAGGACAAAGGGAGCGAAGCGCGGCCACTCTTCGCTAAGCCTGTCCCCTTCTTCCATCTACAGTCGACGGCAAGTTACCACTCACACTCACTGGGGGATTGTTTTAGAGCAACTCCAGATGAGATGGGATGAGCAGTACCCACGTTAGGAGTTTGAATTATTCGGGGTTCGTTCTCACAAGCACGTCAGCCTGAAAGCTTTGTGTGAAACGTGCCTCCGACATAGCGTGGTGTCAGCTAGATGAGCCTTTGTTTCCAGTCACATGGATGGGGAACGATGTTTCTTTCCCCTACTTGTAACACCTTGCACACACCTGTCTCGGCTTTACATTTTTTTTTTCCTTAGTATGGCAGTGTCAAGGCAGTGAGGGGATGGAGCCAAGAGCCAGAGCACCCCATGACCCATCCGACTCCTGCAGAGAAGGAGGAAAAATGCAATGGTAGACAACAGCTGCACTGTGCCAGCACACGGCGTGCAATACCAGAACGTGTCTCACCCATTGTGCAACCCATTCAAGTCTTAGGGCATAACTTTGATACTGGGATGCATATAAAATTAATTTCCAAATCAGCACATCTGCACAAGATCTACTTAATAACCAATGCTTCCATAGCCTCTCAGATGTGCTGACTCTTCTGCAGTAACCTGTTATTTCTATAATTTATCAAACAGATACAACGCTCGTAAGGTGCTTAATAATAAAAGGCAACGTACTTTACAATAGCTTTGCAAAAGATAATAAGAAGTTATACTCCATCCAAAAACAACAGTAAAAGACAAAATAATTATATTTAGGACTGTATAAAAACCAGGAGAATAAAGACCTAACATGTTAAAAAAAACCTACCACTACTACCTGTTGATATGCAAAATTACACTATCTTCATTTCTTTCCACATGTAAAAACTTTTTTTTAACTGCTTTTCAAAGAACAAACATTCCTGCTCTTCCTAAATCTACTCAGGTAGCTACAGATTCCATTAAAAAAATGTCCTTATGTTTACATATTTTAGGAGCAAAAATTGGAGATTTCACAGGTAATGTGTTTTCATGCTTGAGACATACAGACCCCTGGTTTTATGTATGAGACACAGTAAATATTCTGAAAACTACACAGCTACAGAATGAGCGTAACATTTGTGTTTGATACTATTTTGGTTACGGAATAAGAGATAAGGTTAATTTAAATGATTTCCCTTTAACATACTTAACAGCAGATCAATTTTTGTTCTGAACTATTCCAACTGCTTTTTGTTTTTTTTTTTCCACACCACTAAAACTCAGTTAATCCTAACACAACAGCAGCCATTTTTCAATAGTAGTAGCATTATTAAAGGACACTTTGCTATTATTCTTCATAAATAAAAGATGTTTTGAAATGGAGCTGAAAAATAGTTTATTAGGGAAAACTCACAGTTACTCAATGTCTTTTACTTGTATCCAGACAAAAAAAAACACACTTTTAGATAAGATCTTTCTTTTTTGAAACAAACTTCACCAAACCTAGAAATGAACGTTATGAAGCATAATTTAAAAACATTTTCAAATAGTGACAGCACACATCAAATTAATTCCTAATTTCAGACAGAAAACATCTTGCTTATGGCAAGAAGCATATAATATGTCCTTTACATATGACTATATGTGTGTCTTAATATACACACATTTTCTTCCATCAAGAACTTCTAAGTACTTGATTACTGCAAAAAGCATTTATATTAAAAACAGTTAGCTTTCTATTTACTTTATTCTTCTTCCTTTATTTTTGAAAAGGGTTCAGTAGTGATCAGCCTGCATTTTTGTAGGCTTTTTTCCCCATTTTAAATCATCAGCTGATCGCCTTGATAATTGAATTAGGTTCCTGGTTGTATCAGCACACATGATAGAACGTAAAAGACATTCCACATGAAAGAAGGCAAAAAAATGGCTCCCCATTGGGCTGAGTTTTTTTTAACCTTATTTCAGAATATGACACTAACTGGAAACTGAAACAGTTTCAAAACATAATTTAAATGGAGATTATTTCATCAGTCTACTTGGTGAAATCAAAAAAATCTTTGGAGCAATTCTGAAAATTTTTAATCTTTGCTTCTCCTTCCTTATAAACTGTAACATCAACTGAGCTAAACAAATCTTCATGGACAATGCTGGACAATCTGGCACATTAAACTTCTCAACATGCCTTTGAGTCAGTTGCAGCTACATCTTCAGCTTATTTCTGAATGGAACTCATGAGAACAAAGGATCAGTGCTCTGTCTTCTCTGCAAGCTTTGACAAATTCTTATTTGTAAAAGGTATTACTAAGTATCTCATACCATACATTTCACTTGTTAGGCAGAGCACAGATGTTTTTTCTGAGCTCTAGGTGGTGTTATAATACCTTCAGAAATAATTTGGAAAAATAGGATGTACTGTGACAGAAATAAAGAGATCAGTATTAACCACCCAATAGCAACCATTTCATACATATTCAATATTGCAGAATTTTTGCACTTCGCATTACTTGGGTATAAGTAGAAATCTAAATATTCCTAACAACAAATGGGACGGTTTTCTTCACATCGAGACAAACGGACCATATTTTGGAAAGGTGCACATCCTCCTTAAACTTACTAATTGGTAACTTAAATCCTAGCTCAAAGATTTTCTCAGATATAAGACTTGAAAAGACAAAATACAGACAAATCATTCACTTCATTGCCTCACAAACTTCATTCCTCTCTTCTATAACAAATAGATTTGATGCTTCACTAGGTAGATTTTTCTCAGAAAAGAACGATCCTGTTCAAGAGTTAACACCCCTCCAGACATTAACAATAGAAATATCAAAGACTGTTCATGTACTTTGGATTTAGACTTGATGTCTTTACAAGTTAATTTTTTTTTTTTTATATATAAAGCTGACTACCTCAATGTTCCTCTGTACATGATTAAGTAAAATAGCAATTAAAATTCAGTTGACAGCACACTAAAGTATCTGAATCATAACATGTCCTTTTACAAAAAGGGTCTCTACCTTACAAAAGGAAAACTTTAGCAGGTCTCTAACTAGTCATGCTCTGATTTGCCCATGCATACCATACCAACAGAAACTGAATTTAAAAGGCTAACATTGTTTCTGCAGCAAATATCACTTACCTGTGTTTGATCGTCTTCTAATTCCAAAGTCCCAGCTTGAGGTAATATCGACTGATTGGGAATATACATAGCCCTGAGTCTCACCGTTGCTTCCCTGTGTTTCTGAACCACTGTCCCCATAGGTTGACGAGGGATTAAACTTCTCCAGGTCGACATCATGATCTATCAGGACCATTTCACACATCCCTGTGTCATCACTGGTCACGTGTGACTGCCGAATATGAGCAAGTATAATTGTTGGGTTGTCCAGGAAAGCCATTCTGTACGCAGGACCACCACTTCACTGTACTATCTTCTCTCCATCTTGTTCCATGGACACTGTACCTAGAAATGCAACGAACACAGCACTTAGGGAAACCCGAACAAATAAACAAAACAAAAAATCACAACCAAACACTGAATCAAGATGGATCATATTCTGGATGCATAAAATCTTACTCAATTTTGTACAGTGAACTATTTTAATTCTGCTCCAGTTTAAGTTACGCTGCTTGCTGAGATCCATTTAAAGAACGGTGCTTTTGGAGGACAGCTTGCAACCTGAATCCCAAGAGCACCAAACAAAACAGCTCCAGACAGCTCTCCTTGCTTTCCAAGGGACGGCTGCTATAAGGTGAAATATTCTAAGTACTACACACAGAAGGATGGGAAGAATGTACACAAAATAAACAATTGCCCATTAACAATAATAAATTTACAAAAACAGGATTTTGAATTTCCTTTCACCCGTTTTAAGAGCATTTGTTTTCCTTCTGCCTCTGCAACTGCTTAATTACCCGATTCCAGCCCCTTCAGAATTTAGATTTCCAGGACAGACTTTAAACATGAAGAGATTCGTATCTCAGGGCTGAACATTGCACGCCCGCTGCTGCACGGTGCTTCGTGCAGGACAAGCGCTGCAATACAGAGCTCTGTGAGCACACACCGCCCGCCTGAACTCCTGAACACTTCAACAGCACCAGTTACCTTACAAAACAAAGCAGGTAAAACAAACAACCCCCACTCAAACAGTTGCCCCATTTTACTGTAGCTGAGGATTTACAGTTATTTTATCTAACTCAAGTCCGGGCTGCCTCGGACGGAGCAGCTGCCCGGGCCTCCCGTTCCCACCACCTGCACGGGCCGCCACGAGCCCTTGTGTGGCTGAGGTGGGCCAGGGCACAGCAGTGTCCTGCTGGCAACCAACCCGAAAAGCAAAGGCGGTGCTCGCTGCCAGGCTCATTTGTGAAGAGCTGCACAAGCAGCAGCACCGCGGGGCACAGGCCGCAGGAGAGCCGGGGTCCCCCGCCAGCAGCAGGGCTCGGGGGGGCTGCTGGGGTTTGGACTCAGCTCTTGGGGAGAAGCAGGCCCAGAAGCGAGCCCCAGAAGTTCCGAATCACCACTGCTTTTCTAATCATTTGTGTATCTCTGAACAAAATTTATGCCAGCTATAGAACTAAATGTAACAATTTAGTATTTTAAACATAAAAAACAGAAAACCCTATCGTTACTGTTTGAAAAACGTCTGTCAGCAAAAGGGAAATAAAATTTAAATCCCCAAGTAGTATCCCATGGAAATCTGGTAAAGGCGGCTGGCCTTTCCTTGGTGGATTTTAACAGAACAAAGTGAAAGAAAGCATGAGCCAGGCTTGTTCCAGGACCAAATGCATTCATAATTTTCCCCTAGGCTTCCAAGGCAAGAGGTACATATTCATAGTAGGAGCCTCGCTACGCGGCTTCTGCATTTAGCTGAAAATAACGGTACTACTTTATTTGTGTACCCATTTAATCAGAGCTAAAGCTACATTTTGAAGATACATTGCAAGCAGCAAATTCACCACCTCTGCTAGTGTCCTCCCCCCAGCAAACAGAGCATTCAGCAAGCAGAGAGTTTGATCCGCCACCATCTCGGGTCTGCGTCCTCCTTTGGCCACAAGTGCTGCTGTTTCTTTTCTGAGAGACCGCGTCTTTTCCATTTAAAAACAAAAAAATGGAAGAACTCAGAAGCATTTTATTAAGCAACAGACCCAGCAGCAAGCAGGAACTCAATAAGAGAATGGTAGAGAAATCAAGCTGGCGTGCAGCTCGTAATGAACAGGCTGCCCCCACCCCTCTCGGTGAGCTATGCCTCCAGCTCGGGGCCCTGTGCCTGCACCCCCAGGGCTGTCTGAGCCCACCTGACCCGGTGCTGAGCCGGCCGCGCTCACCGCCTGCCGCAGCTCTCCAGGGGCCGCGCCGAGCCCATGTCCTATTTTTTATTTTCTGACTATTTCTGTTCGGGAAAGTAGGCCTGCCCTCCCTGCGGGCCCCTCCTTGCCCTCAAAGCAAGGGGCCACGAGGCAAACATCCTCGCCGCAGCGCACGTGCCGGGGGCCCGTGAGCCGTGAGGGTGCGACCAGCGCCGTGCGGCACCCAGGGGACCAACACGACCGAGCACGGACGTCCAGAACGCTGTCAGCACGACGCTGCTTACACACCGCTCTCAGGAAAAGGCCATGCTTACCTGCACGCTGTAAGAACTTGTTCAAATAAGCAACTGCCTTCGGCTTCTAAAAGGTCTGCAAACTCCCAATCAAAAATTACTGCTGCCCCATCAATGTGTCATATAAATGTTGGCATGTTAATTGTGTATTTATAAGATTGTTAATGGTTAGTTAATTTACCTCCCACACTATTATTGTACTTGAAATGATTTAATGTCTGCTAAGGGAGTTAACAACATGTAACAGCAGATGCGAGATTTTTACCTTTATACTCTGCACCCCGACTTCGTGCCATTAGCAGTCCGTGTGCTCAATTACCCGAGCTTCTTTACAATTTTACACACGCAATCACTTTTCCCATAAACATGGACAGTGAAAAGCAGTCAGAAATTCTGTTTAAAAGTCTAAAGTTTAATACAAACACATTTTTCTCCCTCCTCTTCAGAATTTCCAAAAGAATACATCTCAATAAAGTGACAATAACTGAAAATTCGATGAATATTTCACACCCCTCAAAAAAAAGAAGTCAGACCTCAAAATTCAATTTAGATTTTTACACCATACCTTCGTATTTGCTATCTACACAATTCTAAGTGGTTCCTCCTTTTGATAAAAACAGAATTAGATAGCACAGATCCGGTCAGAGGAATGATGACAGTAAAAGGTTTCAAAGAACCAAAGCTCAGCTTTGCAAACCTTTAGATGAACACCTTTATGCCTCTATGGCATCAATTCCAGCAAAATCACAGATATGAGATCAATTTTTGGAGCTACTCAGCTCTGCCAGCACGCAGCCATTTCTGCGTTCCTCATACCCACATGCCGTTATCACACCCGCAGGAGCTTACACAAGTCAGGGGCTTCCTGAGCACCACCAACTTACACATTCCTCAATCATAAACAAAAAGTAAATGTTCTTTTAATACTTGCAGTGTATAAATATTATACTACCGCTAAATAGAATACTTTGCACAGCTGCCACGCGCACTGTGCGAAGACCAGAAGTGAGAGGAGCCCTGTGAAACCTCGGCAGCCTCACCAGTACGTCTGTATGACATGATATACAGTTCAGTGCTGTGATGATATACGACTTATCAGCAAACACCTTCCGTGATTCATCACACGGGTGGACAGACCCAAATCGGCCCCTCACTTTGTTCTCGATCTTTATTATTCATCTGTCTTAGTCTGCACATTATCTAACCGGCACGCTGGATCCCAAGGCTCTCGCTCACCCCCTCTTTGGTCTCCTCGCGGTACTACTGGAGCGCCTCGGAGCCCACCAGGAGCACAGCCTCCTGTCAGCCTTGCGCAGTCAGGTAACATCCTCCGCGATGTAAAACTGCACCAGCAAGAGGCTGAAGGACTCGCCGGGTGTCACGGGGCCTTTGTAGGCAGTCGGGCAGCTGGATCACAGCCTGCTCATCTTACGGCAAGCACTCCCCGTGCTGTACCCCGCTGCTACATTTACGGCACCTACAGTCTCCCACAGCAAGAGGAGCACGGCTGTTATGCACACCAACATTTTTATAATACAGCGTGGAAGTAAGGCACAACGTCCTACAGGTCTGCCCTGCTCCCAGCAGGTGACACGCAGGTCCCAAACGGAGGGCACGGCGGCACACCCAGGCACGCACACCCGACTCCTCACAGGCAGGAACCGACCCCTGACCGAGCTCTGAGCACAGGGGCACATTCACAGCTCGGCCCTACACCCCCCAGGTTCCTCCGGCACGGCTGCCACTTCACGACTGTTGTCCCCGAAGTTGCAAGCCAACGTCACCCTTCCGCGACACATGCCACAACTGACCGAAGTACAAGAAATACTCGCAGACAAGTTACATATTTTCGCTCTTCGTAATTCAAAATCTATCATGTCTGACACATGAAATTTGCTCCTAGACCTCTACGTAAGCTAGAATAAGTGACAAAAATTGGAGAAAGCTGAAAGCAATTAAAAATGTCCTGCTTCAGAAAGAGCTACAACTTTGAAATTCCACCAATTTTGATGTGATAATTTTAAGGCTCTTTTGGTTCAAGTGGCTAAAAGCAGCTGTAAATTCTCCACAAGATTCTCCAGCCAATTCCTGGAAGGTTATTTCCCCTCTAAATTAAAAAAATAAGAACTGAAATTTCTTATTCTACAGACCTGTAGCTCATTTTCTTTTTTTCCCTTTTTTTTTTTTCCTTCCCCAAGAGGAAAATGTGTTTAGGTTGATGGCCCTCCCTGAGGAAGCACCAAGCAATCACATTCTGTTCACTGTAACCATCAACATTCCAAGGTGCAACTTCTGGAGGGTGCAACCTGGATCCCAAACCATCACTGCTGAACTCAGAGCACAGCAGGTTGGAAGAATTATATAACACTGCATGTCAGCGCTCAAGGGCTTCCACGTTCACTGAACTTAAACTCCTCACTGCAGGTCTTTAAAGCGATCTTAAAAACTAATGAAAAAATTAGAATAAAAATTGATTTCTTCCCCCACATCCTACAAGCTGGAATAGGACGGTGTGAATATACTTCAAAATTTATGATTCAGGTTATATGAAATAATTTCACAGTTAACTTCTGTCTGCAATTGCTGAAGAAATGGTTCTGGTTATCTACATTCGCAGCAGTACAAATAATCAAAACCCTTGAATGCCAGACGGAGCCCTGTGCACGCAGGATAAAGGGAAGTGAAAAGCAATATATGAAAATTCAAGTTTACGTTTCAACAAAAGCTCAAGTGCCTTTAAGAATGAATACTTATTTAGAGAAGCTGTCATTTATGCTCAGGCCTATCATTAAAAAGGAAATAATCATTTAAAAGGTGCTCTTTCACAAGTGAAGCTGGAATTTGAAAGTTACGATGAGAAACAATACCTTACACACAACTTTCAGCAAATTCTTTGTTAGTTTACAATCCTGTATATCAGTCTGGCATCGGATACGTATTTCTGCCTGCACAAACCGCTCGGAACTTGGCTTTATTTTTGCTGTCACGCTAGGCAGGACACAAGGTACACCAAATTCAATATTTTAGTTACTGAGCTTTAGGGAAGGAGGGAGAGAATATCGGAGTCTACATGGAAACAACGCACTCTTCTCTGGTTGTTTCCTGATCTTGTCAAATCTTCATTTAGTTGCAAACAAGTTGGTTCTCAGCTAACCTACGCTATCTTGCATCAAGATTTTACGCAAATAAATAAGTATAAAAAAATGCAGAGATTATAAATTAGGGCAGACAAATCTGTATCTAGACTCATGCCTGCAAAGAGCATTCTATCAATATAGTGAAATGCTAATCTCCTAATTAACAACCTAATTAGGTAATTATGGCTTTGCAGAGGGATGCCTAAATGAAATATGACAACATGGTCACCTCTTTATATGGCACCTGTGGGCCTTTTCAGCTGTCACTGCAAAGAGTGCAATATCAATTTGAACAGATGACAAAGTGTTGTCATTTTTCATTCTGATATTGTACTGAATGCTTTGGATAGAAACAGTTTAGAGAAGCGGCATCTTGCCTGTGTTTTTTTTTTTTTTTTTCCCTAATCTAAATATGTGCAAACACTTTGCTTAATTTTTAATGGCTATGATTATGCTTATTTTTCCATCCTGGCTAGCAGGCATTCCCTGTCACACACTACACCCGCAGTGCCAGGCTGTAATGACCCCACGCGCTGGAACCACCGCGGCCCATTTCCCCAGCCTGTGTTTGGGAGAATTTGTTATCCAGAAAAACCACAATTATTTGCATTTGTTTTTAAGACTGTTGATTTTAAAATAACAAACCAGACCAGGATAGCTTTTAAACAACAGATTGCAATTTCCTTCTGTTCTTATTCCTGATGAGCACCCTGTCCACAAACGGGGGGCAGCAGCCACTGCCCGTGCGGCAGGGAGGCCGGGTGCACGTCTGTGGGCACAGACAGCTGCAGGGAAGGCTTTCAGCAGTGACACGACACTTCTACACGAAACTGCAGCTGATCACTCACTTGCCTAAAACACTAAAAGCCGATGTGTTAAGCTTCAATTTTCCTAGGATGCACGTATATGACATCGACTTGCAAACAGAAGGCTGCAGGCACGGGCTCAAGCTTCTCAAATACTCCGCTGCAGTTTCCGTTCTGGCTCTTCACGTTATAGCATTCAGGAGCCTAAAAAAAACATTGATCTTTCAAAGACTTTCCCTGATACTATTGAACACATACCCTGTACAAACTTCAGTCTTCAACAAGAAATGACCAAAATAGAAAGCTTCAACATTCTACCCTTTTGTGGCCTGTAAAATATCGAGAGTCTGAAGGAGGCTTTCTAAGGCCGCCTCCAAGCCCTTCAGACCGCTGTGAAGGGCCGCAGCTCTGCCTGGATGTTCCTGAGCACGGCTCACTACCTGGGTCTCCACCACAAGCAGTGTGTGAGGAGCTGTCCAGGAGCCACCCGTGTCCACCTCGCACAGCTGCTTTGTACAAAGCCTGCCTGCAGGTGCTGAAGCCCAGCTTGTCTCAACAGTGTTTCAAGCACAGGGAGGGCTGCAGCCTTACCACTCGTGCTCTGGGTCGACTCAGGGCAAAGGCCGAGTCCTGCTGCACCTACCATAACCCCACAGGATCTGCAGAAGAGCTTCGGAGCCACAAACACGCCTGCTGCTCCCCGATGCTGATGTGCAGCCAGGTTCACCCGGCTGGAGCCCATCAGCTTCCCGGCCACGTGAGACCCACCTGCACTTGTCTGAGCCAGCTCACCAGCCCACTCCCAGAACTGTGCTGCTGCTGTGCAACCGCACCGTCAGATTTTAGCTGAAGGGAGTGTGTCCCCTCCGAGCATCCGACACGGGATTACAGAGCTCTGGGTCATTCACAGAATGACAACTCAGAATTGCACTTAAGAGTTCCCATCTTAAAACAGGACTATCAAAAATGATATACATATATACACACATATATATCTCAGATGCCACCAACTCTATATTCAGCTTTGCTGGATAACTTATTTTTGTAGTTTAGTCTGAACTGGAATATTTTGATGGTTTTCAAACATAACATAACCCTTTCTGTAACAGTACTCCAGACATCAGTTTTCAACAAAACAATCACATTCAGTCCCAGAAAACGTGACCCTATATTACCAAGACATTACCCTAGAAGTATTTTATACAAAACGCTCATTCTGTATACACCAACCCTAAGAGTACACCCATAAAGGTAGATTTGAAATGCAGACAGTAAATCTAGCCACAAACACAACTTTCTGCAAGGCACACACGTGATGGCAAACAGGGAGTGAAAGAGAGAGAGAAGAGTAGTCTACTAGAATTTAATTCTAACAACTTTTAAGAACTCCTCTTCCCTATATGTAGATTTAACAATAAAACCAGCAATTCCTTGCACCTTTCCTCCAAGCTCCCAGTTCAGTTCAGCAATACTACTCTAATTCTTGTCTACAGTTGTTTACACCTGAGGTGAAACTTGAATGACAAGTGAGTGTTTATTTTCTTCTTTCATACATTCTATAGTGTTTGTTTGTTTAATGGAAGTACAAATCAAAAGAAGCTGAATGTGAAACAGCCTTGTTGCACTTTGTTGCCACTCTACTTCTCTCTGCACAAACATATTTTTATGGCGTAAAAGCATAGCTTTGAACGAGCACAACCGTAACCTTATGTTTTCATAATGTAACAGACTGCAACCTCTTCGGACTTGCAGAAGCATTCATGAGCAAAACATCTGCTTAAAAAACTTCCACGACATCAAGCCTCTGGTACTCCGTGTCAAATGTAACTGGACAGGTACGCACTGGTTCAGCAATCGATGAGCATCTCCCTTTTCTCTGGCCTTTAACTTTTGTCTGGACAAAACTTTGGTCTTTCTTCTTCACCGGCAGACAAAGAGTAACATGTTTAAGAACCTTTGTCTTGCTTTCAGAGTAAGCTAGAGAGCACATCTCAAGCAAAAAGGAAACGAGGCAGAGATTACGTTTGTGTTGTCTCGTACAAGAAACTTGTAGACAACAAACCGCTAGGTCTCCTGGTTTAATAAAGCTGCTCAGCACACACAGTGCATGTCAGAACGCATACTGGGATCTGTCAGAAGTGCTGCCTAACAAAGTCCTCATTTGGCCACTTCTGACAAATGCAGAACTGCTGCTAGCAAAACATAAGGCAACGAACTCACTGCAAGGTGTATCTCAAGCACAACGCAGTGCCACAACCACAATTACCACGACACCAAACGATAAGGGTTTGCAGTGCTGATGGCACTGTGGCAGCACTCTGTGCTACGAGGACCAGCACCATTACCACCTGCTTCTGCAGCCCTACACCACGGCAGTGCGGGCCTGCCCCTTCCCGGGGCCTGCAGGCAGGGCCTGAAGGCAGCCTCAGCCCTGCCACCACCTTCCCAGAGATGACACTTGGTCCTGGGGCCACCTTCCCACAGGTGACACTCAGTCCCCTGGGCAAAGGCAGCCCGGAGCAGCCCGCGGGGAGCAGCTGGTCCTGCCCCGGGGCACACAGCCTGCACCCTACTTACTCCTTGTCCTGCTCGTGAGCGTAAGCAGCCTTTGGCAGGTGCACACGCCGGTCTGTTTCTCACAGAACTCTGTAAGGCTGGGAAAGCTGCGCTGCAGGAGGCACAGCGCGGGTCATGCTGCCAAGCTGCTTAAACTTCTGAGGCCTCTGCTGAGCAAGAGGAGAAGCAGCACAGCGCACCAGCTGTCAGGCTGTCACTCGTTGCAGCTGGGGGGCTCAGTCAGATGCAGCACCTCCGCTGCTCCCAGCGCCCCACCGGGGTTATTTGGGTACAGGTCCGTGCCGGGGCAGCGATCTCAGCTTCGTAACCCAACCCAACGCGTCTGCCAGCAGCTCTGCTCCGAGCCTGGCAGCCCGGCAGAGCCGAACCCAAAGCGATGCCCTCGGAGGGCCCCGGCCGGGCTCCGCCGCTGCCCGACCCGGAGCCCCCGGCCTGCCCCCGGCCTGCCCCCAGCGCGGGCGGCGGCGCCCCCCGGGCCCCCAGCAGCGCTCGGACCGCGCCCGCAGCAACGCCCCGGGACTGCGCGCACCGACAGGGCCGGGCCGGGCAGGGCAGGGCAGGGCCGGTCCCCGCCCGCCGCGCCCCCGGGGACCCGCCGCGCCCCCGGGGACCCGCCGCGGGCTGGAGGCCACCGAGGCCGGGCGGCGCCGGGCACGCACCGCGCCCCCCGCTCTGCTCCGCACTTACGGGCCGGGCCGGGCCGGGCTGCGCCGCTCCGCGGGGCCGCGCCGGGCCTTGGCCGCCGCCTGCTCCCCGCGGCGGGGCCGGGGCCGGGGCCGGGGCCGGGCCGGGGACGCGGCGGCAGCGGAGAGCTGGGCCGCGCCGCGACCCGGAAGCGCCGCCCCCGGATGTGACGATGGCGGCGGCGGCTCCGCCGGGCGCGTGCGTGTGGCGGGGGCCGGTGGCGGCGCCCCCGGGCGCGGCGAGGCTCTGGGACGGGGCCGCCCCCAGCCCTCGGCCCCGGCCCCGGCTGTGGCCAAGGCCCGGCCCGGCCCGCGCCGTGCGTTTGGCGGCTGCAGGGGCCGGGCCCGCCCCCGAGGCCCCGCCGGGCCGGGTGACACCGTCCCGAGCGCTCAGGGCGCTGAGCGGGAGCGTTCCCAAAGCAGACACCGCCCCGGCCATAGCTCCGCCAGATCCTCACTGAGGAAAGCCCCGGTAGTTCCCATGCTCAGCCGCACTCACTGCGAGTAAAGGTAACGCTTTCCCGACGAGGCTGTACCAGTTACTCCCAGACCTTGTTTGACCTGTCAACACTGCGCTGTGTTTCTGTGTTGTGATTTGTGAACCTTCCACACAGCGCGAGCATAAAGGTGCTGCATTTAGACAAACAGAACTTCTGCAATCCCCTGTATTTAACAGTTCTGGTTAAATAAACTTAACAGTTCTGGTATTGTTTGAAAACATGAGAAATGTTGGACTGGGTTAGCCCAGCGTTCCCTCTGACTCGTATTTTCTCTCCAGCAGACTACAGCAGAGGCTATTTTGGAGCGGGCAGATGAGCTTGGCCACTCTCGGCGGTCCGTGTGCTCCAGACTCGCAGACTGTCCAGGACTGGAGATGTTCACGGGTCCTTTTAGTATGCGTTTTCCTTTTGTACCTGTTCATGGCCCGCTGGCCAGGCATTTCTGCAGTCGCTTTTTAAACTTGCCAACGCAGCCTGCCTCCACCATCTCCTGTGGCAATAACAAGACAATATTGGTTAGTGTCTCAGCAAACCATGACCTAGCAGTCTCTAAACAGCTGTACGCTTCGACAAAAAGCAAGCTTTAAAAGGGATGTTACCAGACGGCTGTGAAAAGAATTAGAGTGCCACCAAAGGCTCTGGTGTGAAGACGTCTGTGTGATCCTGCGAAGGGCAGGTGATGGAGCCTGGCATCGGTGGCCAACTGAAGGCAAGGAACTGAAGCTGCTCTAACAAATGACAATGGGTAGTGTAAGGACATAACCAAGAGCAAAGCAGAGCACAGAGTCATTCTCCAGCCGTCATCTCATGCTGTAATTACCTGACTCAGCCTGATAAACTAGTAGAAAAAACAACCCTGAAGATGAGCTTTCTGATGATTTAGTGAAGCGAACTGGAGCACCACGGGGTGAGCTCAGCACCGGAGCTGGCACAGGGGGAGCAAGGCAGCGGCGTCCCGTTCATTTCAGTGCCAGCTGGCCACTGGAATCGCTCAGCTGTTCTGGGAGACTTCGCCCTCAGTGGACAAATGCAAACGGGTTTGTGAAATATTCAAAATAATAATCATAAAAAAAGATCTTTGGAGTAGCGCTCTTACCAAAGCTGGATGACACTAAGAACACATTTGTTTAGGCCAGAAAATGCCACAGTAATTAAGATAGAAGATAATTAGAATTTGAGTAAGCGTGCTGATTGCTTGGAGGAACGGTAGAAGCCTGGCGATGCTCCCCAGAACAACGGCTGAGCGTGGGACGTGGCCGAGCCGCAGCCCCAAGGGTGCCATCCCGGTTACGGCCCTGGGTGCAGGTGTGGTGACGGTGATGCCGGCCGTGACTGAGAGCCCCGCTGAGCCGCACGCCCGGGGGTGTCGCAGAGACGCGGACGCGGCTTTAGTTTGGCCGGGCTCCTCCCAGCCGCACCCCGAGCACCGCACAGCGCCGGGGCTCCCGGCCGCAGGACCCGGCCCTTTCCGGCCCCCGGAGCTGGGCTGGCGCCGCGGGACGCCTGAGGGGAGCCGCGCGGGGCAGGTGGGTGACAGCGGCGGGGGACAGCTTCGGGCGGGCTGCGGGAGGGCGGCGGGAGCCGGGCCCTCAGGCGGCCCCCCCAGGCCCGGCCCTGCCCGGCGTGCGGCGAGGCCTGTGCCGCGCGTTGCCATGGCAACGGGGGCGGGGCCGGAGCGGCGCTGGGGCCGCTCACGTGACCGTTCGAACGGCCCAATCGCAAGTTTCCCGGCCGGGGGGGCGGGGCCTCTCGGGGGCGGGCTGCTCGGGCCCCGCCCCGCGCACTCTGAGTGGCCGCCCCCGCCGCCAGCTCCCGCCCCCGCGCGCTCCGATTGGCCGCCGCGCCCGCCGCTCCCGGCCCGCCCCGCCCCCCGGGGAGCGCCGCCGCGGCCCGGCCCGGCGGGAGCCGCGACCCCGCGGAGCCGCAGCCGGAGCCGGAGCCGGGCACGGCGGCGGCGGCCACGCCCGGCGGGGCGGGGCGGGGCGGGGCGGGGCGGGGCGGGCGGCTGGCGGCGGGCGGGGGCGGGGCGGGGGCGGGGCGCGGCGGGCCCACGTCCCTGCCGGCGGCCGCGGCGCTGCTCACAGGGTGACACGTCTGCGGGGTGAGTGAGTGGCGTTGGCAGCCTGTCAATCCCTCACGGAGCGGCCATCAAACACCATAAAACACACACCGGCACCGCGCCGCCGGCCCCATAAATCCCGGCCGGCCGGTATTTTTGCACATTGCTTTGCAGAGAGTGTGTAATTAATTTTTTTACAGTTCTTTCCCCTTTATTTCCGCTCTTTTCTTCGCGCGAGTCCAAACTTTTGATCGCTGCTGTTTGCCCCCGTTGCACAGACTTGGGACCATTTGTTATTTTTGGGGGGAGGGCAATTAATTTTTTTTTTTTTTTTCCCTCTGTGATTGTGTTTTCCTGGCTTTTTTTTTTTTTTTTTTTTTTTTTTTATGTTGCAATTTGGGGGTGGGGGTGCTCGCTCGGTTTGTTGTGGTTTTTGCTGTTTGCCACCCTCCTAACTTCTTCGGGATTTGCAAGCAAGTTTTTTGATTTTTTTTTTTTTTTTTTTTTTACTTTTTTCATCTTTTTGCAAAGAAGATTTTTGGACAAGTGGGGAAAGACATAAAAAGCAACAATAAAAATAAAAAAGGGGAAAAAAAAAAAAAAAAAAAAAAGCTTTGGAGCAAGATTGTACCAAGGAAAGAAAACTGCAAAGAAACCTTATCAAGTCATTTATCCCAGCCGCAGATATGATGATGATGAAAGAAGACTGTAACTAAAGAAGAGAGTGATTTACTGCGCTGGAAAGCAGAAGAGAGTGGAATAAACTGCCGAGACCCGGTCCAAACACAGATACTGATTTTTTGTTGTTGTTGTCGATCTGGTTTTTGCCTTTTTATTTATTTCTCTTTTCGCGCGTGTGCGCGCGAGGACAGAGCGAGGAGTCAGGAACTGAGACTGACTTCGGGAGCCGGAGACCGCCTCGCCTTTTCCTCCCGCAGCCCCCGCTCCGCTCCCCGCCGGCGGCGCAGCCCGCTCCCCGCCGCTCCGCCCGGCAGCATCGATCGGGCTGCGGCGGAGGCCGGCATGGACGAGCAGTCCAGGATGCTGCAGACCCTGGCCGGCGTGAACCTGGCCGGCCACTCGGTGCAGGGGGGCATGGCTCTGCCTCCTCCCCACGGACACGAAGGGGCCGACGGCGACGGCAGGAAGCAGGACATCGGGGACATCCTCCATCAGATCATGACCATCACTGACCAAAGCCTGGATGAGGCACAAGCAAAGTTGGTTTCGTCTCATTAAACCTTGTCTTGTTGTGTGTGTGGGTTTTGTTCCTCTGCTCCCCGCTGCTCCGCGGACCGCCGGCGCCTCACGGGCACAGCAACTCCCGGGCGCTGCAGCAGAGCTCGCACGCAGCCGAGGCCGAAGCGGAGCGGCTGTTTGCCCGTTTTTGTTGTTGTTCGCTCAAACAAGCAGAGCCCCGCGTCCTGCCGCCCGGCTCGGCTGCAGCCCGGCGCTGTCGGGGCGCCGCAGCCCGGCTCGGCCGCGGTCCCGGTCCCGCTCCCGCTCCCGGTCCCCGTCCCCGTCCCGGTCCCGCTCCCCGCGGCTCCGCCGGGCCCCGTAACTTTGTGTCCCGGCCGCCCCCTGCCCCGGGCGGCGGCAGCCGAGCGCCGAAGCCTCCGGGGGTCGGTGCCGGGGGAGCCCGCGCCGGCCCCGCCGCGGCCCGGCCGAACAAAGGCGGCCGGCGCCCGGGGTGCCCCCGGCCCCCATCAATCAGGCGCCGGCCGCGGCCCCGCGCTGATTTACGCTGCCCGCAGGTGAGGCGCGGGGCCCCGCGCCGCCCGGGCCCGCTGTCACGGCGCCGGCCGCGGTGATGGATGGCGGCGGCGGGGCGGCCCGGGGGCCCCGGCTCGGCTCGGCGCGGCCCGGCCCGGCCCCGCGGCGCGGCCTCCCCCGGCCCGGAGCGGGGCCCCTCGGCCTGGCGCGGCGGCGGGCGCCATGTTCGGGCGCTAACGGCTCTCTGTGCTCTCTTGCAGGAAGCACGCGCTCAACTGCCACAGGATGAAGCCCGCGCTCTTCAGCGTCCTCTGCGAGATCAAGGAGAAAACAGGTAAGGGGCGCCGCAGCCATCTTGGGAGCGCCCGGCCCGGCACGGAGCGGCCCCGCGCTGCGGAGCGGCCCCGGCCCCGGCCCCGGCCCCTGCCCGCGCCTCGCCCCGGGCCGCTCCGCTCCGCTCCGGGCCGCTCCGCGCCGTGCCGGGCCCGCCCGCGGAGCCGCGGCCGGCGCTGCCCCAGGTGCGGCGGGGCCGCAAAGTTTGCGAGCGGGCGCGGCCGGCGCGGGGCGCGGGGCGCTGCGGGGCAGGGCAGAGCCCAACGCAGCCGCAGCCCCCGGAACGCGGCCCCCGCGCGGGCCCCGAGCCGCTGGGAAGAGGCGAGAGGATGAGAAAGTGGCGGGCGCCCTGACCCCGGGGTGCCACAGAGCGCAGCGGAGCTGTAGTTGTTCTCCGGCGATGACATTTTACATGCCACAAACCTTACTCTCGAGTGTACAAAAATATATCGGTATTTTTTTTTTCTGGGCTACGTTAATGAGACAGTAATAAATGCTGTACTTTTTCTTAAAGGCATTTATTTATTTTTTTTTTTCAAATTTTTGACATCACTGAATTTACAGAGAAATTTCTTTTTTGGAGAAAACGATTTTGAAAAGTACTCTGTTTTGCATTATGGGAATAAAATCCCCCTTTTTTTTCTGATCTGGTTTTAAAAATAAAAATATGCATTGGCTTGCGTTTTTAGCTGTACTTGATATTCGAACACACACAGCCCCCCTAATTGCAAGCTGAACAAATGGGATTATATAGACGAAAACTACAAATGTGGAATCATGCAGTTACCGACCGAGGAGCCCAGAAGCGCGCAGTACTCAGTAAATTATGGTGCTTTATGTCCAAGGGCTTCTTTGCTACCGGGGATCCACTTCAGTTTCTGCTGACAGCTAAGCACTAGGGTATTGACTGTGTTGTGAATATTAAGATTGATTCTGCTTTATATTGCATTATATTACCAGGGATAAGGGGAATGATCCCCCCTTCTGCCCTCCCTCCCCCCGTGCCTGTGTTTTGCCTCGATCAGTTCACGGTCCCTTTCTGTCCTTCTTGGTTTGTGTTTGTTTTCTGTCTTTCTCTAAACTTTCTGCCTGTCCTGCTCCAGAGCTAACCAAGCAACCTGCCCTTGATGTTCAGACATTTTGCAGCAGGCAAATTTCAATTAAGAAGGCAGGCGTAGGTCCTGCGATCACGTTATTTGCACAGGGCTTAGCCTCACTGTTTTGAAAGGAAAGTATAGTCAACCACATGTCAGAGGTGAGTTAAGAAAAAAAAAAAAACAAGTCTTTTCAGAAGCGGGGATTACTGGCAGAGGGGGGTTCGGTGAGGCCACTGCTGTTGCAGAAGCGAGAGGGAACCTGACAGGAGATTTTGAGATCTGAAATGTTTTTGGGTGTTTTGGTGCGAGTTGAGAAAAACCCTGCCTTTGTGCGCCAAGTATTCGAGCCAAGTTTGCAAGTTATCTCTTTGGTAAAATAGCTGAGAACCAACAAAGAGCAAAGACGTCTGTCTGCCCAAAGGCAGGATCCTGCCAGCCCCAGCAGCACAGGAGAGACAGGATTAATGCACCGAGTGATTGATGGAGATGAATCCACACCCCCACCAAAAACTGTTCCCGCAGGGGGACGTTCACTCAGGGTCTCCCAGTTGAGTTGAAATGTCTGTACAGACTTCAGTCAGTGTGCTACAGCAAAGATAACGTGAAAATAAATTCTAGCTTATTTTCTATAAACTGTTTTCATAGGAAACAGCTCGAACAATTCTGAACTGGAAGGGTAAACAGTCCGAGATGCAATTAAAGCAGAGGCTTCCCCCTCCCCCCCATTGCTCTGCATTGTCTTGTGGTCCAAGTACTTAAATCTGGCTGCAACTGGGTCATGCTCTGGAATTTAATTCCTTTTAATCAGAACCAAAGTTTACCTTGGTGCTGGCGGTGGGAGTTACTGTGATGGCTTTCCCGCTACCTTCTGTGAGAAGGAAGAGAGGTGAGAAGGGAGGCTGGAGCCTATACGTGGAGTGTAATTGCAGTCGTGTCTATTCTGAAATAAGTGATGCAGTATTTAAGTCATTTTTATATTGATTTATGTATTTTTTTTATATATTTTATTAGTTTTCAGTGCAGTCAGCAAATAATTCGTGAGGCTGGTAGCGAGACAATATGTGGAGGAATCCCCAGCTGAGGTAGAGCAGCTCTGGCACTTTCCGGCAGGGGTTAACGAATGCTTCGCGTTTTTCGAAGCCTTTCTCTCCCTCGCACTTAGGGTTAGGAGCTCACGAGTTTTTTTCCGTGCGGTATTTGCCATGTGTAAAGAAATCACTGAGCTTACTGAATTTAGCCTGACATTTCTTTTTTAACATTTTAACATTTAAAAAAGTGCTGCATAATGCATTTAAGAGCCTTGCAGATATTAATAGATCCGTGCATTCTTAGAGGCAACCACAAGGTAGCATGGTTTTCATAAAGAAACTAACTGCCACTTATTTCTTTAATTAGTTCAAGGAAAAATGATACCCAAAGTTCTACTGAAGCCCCTCTAATAAAATACAAGGATACGCAAGTGAGAGCCTGTTGGCTCTGTTTGGTTATATTTTACCTGCTCTCTGAGGTGTCGCTTGGAAGTCTTAAAGTTACCTTCCCCAGGCACACTCACATCTGTTGCGTTCCTGCCTATCAGTCTGCCTTGTGTGCCTACCAGTAGGAATCAAAAACTGATCCCTGCCTTTTTATTTTTTTTTAATAATCTCTCTTATTTACGGACTAAAAATCCTTCAGATTTGTAATCTGATTAACTCTGCATTAGTCCGTTGCTATACCTGAGGTACTGGTTTTTCTCATGGAGATAGAAATGAAAATATATTAATTCTTATAGTCTTAAAATGGTTAGGGAATTGCAATTATTTCCCAGTGGAATGACATATTATTACATCCTCGGCTGTGTTGATAGATGATTTGTTTTGTCTGTAAGAATCATTGATACGGATAGGCACACGCATTAGAAAAATGTCTGAATGCGTGTGCATAGGCGCACACACGTCTACCTTTATTTATTTATTTATTTGTACGGGTCCACCAGAAACAATGATAGCTGCCAACCAAACCCTAATTTACTGTCACCACAAACCCTAAATAGCATTCATTTACTAGTAAAGCCTAATGGCATACATGATGGTTTGCCAGATTTGTGGCCTTTGTGAGGCTTATAAGCAGGACTGACTTGGGAAGATCATAAAACTTAATGAACTTCTCGACTGCAGGAGGTGTCCGCAGGGGAAGAGAAAGGCCTGCTTGGCTGGTTGGGCTGGTTGAACTATTTTTTATGTCTAAAGAGAGAGGAGGAAAATGTTCATTAAAAATGTTCTCCCCTCTTGCAGAGTTTTGGTTTAGAGAATGAAAAAAGAAATAGAAAGGCCAGACAAATAGTGGAGTTAACCATGAGGTTAATTTTTTGCGGTTCCCCATGTAAACTAAAACCTTTACTTTTATTGCTACAACTACAAATAACCATACAGTGCTATTCTGATGTCTGAAGGGCTGTATCATGCATGTATCATGTTGCAAAGCTCCTTATTGATGAAAATGGCCCAACTCTTTTAGGAACGCCCCTTGTCGATATGCTGCAAAATCTGTAAACTGCCTGTTAGGTAACTCCTTGGAGGAAGACTTGCTTCTTGCCTTGTCTTCTACAAGAATTTGAAAATATTAACCCTTTTTTTCCACTGTTGTTATTTAAAAATTGTATCACAGGATTGTTCCCTTACATAAATTTCAACTCTTCACTGTTTATAAACTGTTATTTAGTGCCATCAACTTGCAATAATTTGCAATAACATGGAATCCTAACAAGGTGATCTGAACATTGAAGGATTCAAAGGGAACAATGAAATAGCACTGATAGCATGCATATACGTACGTGTGTGTGTGTGTATGTATGGTAGCTATTTTCAAAATATCAACAATGATGTTGTTGCTATTCAGTTTAGCTATTTAAAATATTTATGTGCAATCCTGGTGTTTTTTTTGAAGGTACTAAATACATATTTTTTATGTACCCTGACTACATAAGGTAGTAATCACTGTGTATTTATGTGCATACATCTTTTCTTCAGCTTAAATTATTTAGCTTTTGTTTCCTTTCTCATGGTTCAGTGTCCAAAATTTTTCATTGAATCATTGGTTATACTTTTGATCTTTTTTTTTTAATTGTCAGCAAATGTATTACAAATGATGACGTGCAGTAGTGTGCTAGGTCATTTACACTGTCCTTATGGCAATGGCACTGCTTTCCGTTGTAAATGTCCTACTAGTAAAAATAAATTGGATAAAGTATCTTGTTTGTCATTTGGTCGTCTGGTTCAAACACATTCACAATGAAAATTCTCTGTCTTCGGTGGATTTCCAGCAGGATACTTCTCTGGATAAGAACACAGGCCGTTGTGGTGATAATTTTCATTAGAAAAAATGTGATACTTTGTCTTGCAGAACCTGTAACTACATAGTATCTTTAGACCATAACATTGTTAGTGCTCCCTGCTATATTTAAATAACAATCTTTGTGTTGATTACCAGGAGCTGTGTTTCCACATCTTTTTTTTTTTTCCTTTTTTTTTTTTCCCTTGCGTAAAGGATAAATTTGGACCTACTTGTCAATACTAATTTAAGTAAGAGCAGGGATTTATTTTATTTTGTTTTATAGGTATTTCTCATCTCCTTCATTTTATTTTTGAATTTGACACATTTGCTTGTTTATCTGAAAACAGTAAATTATATGAGTTACTGTGTGGTTTATTTTAGGATGCTTGCTGTAAGTTAAGGAATTTTTGCATTCAGAGATAAATTATAATAATAGCATACAGTGAATGCAAGAGTCCCTTTTTACAGGATTTAGCCCATTTATCAAGCTCTATTCCTACAGCTTTCAATGAAAAAGTTGTACGATATGGATATTATGCTGTCTTTTTTCAATTTAAATATTGATTTGTGTGAAACATTAATATAATGATATTTGCAGTCTACCGTAGACAAATATAAGCAGAATTAGACATACTAAATTGTTACAAATGTAATACAATATTTAAATGCATATGAAGACTATATTAATAATTATATAGTAGAGAAAGAGAGTCCAGTTTGTATCTGTTCTCAATTTTGAGACTGTTTTACAGTTCCTTGCACATCATATGTATGATGGTTTGATGAATATTTTTATGACTAATAAGAATGAATACCAAAGCTGTGTACTAATCAGTCAAAATCGGTGGAGAGCTGAGTGTTTTCCTTTTCTTGTATCATTGGGAGAATTAGATGTAGCTGTTTGTATTCCCTGAATTGACACCCTGAGAAGAATGCTTTGTTTGTTTTCTCAGCAGTCATGTTTAATGCTATTCGCTTATCAAGGTGATCAGCATGGTTCAGATAACACATGCCTGACACAGCCTGCCTTTTTTCACCATCATGTTGACCTTTTGTCACATTTGCTTTTCTCTGGTAGGCAATTCATGTCTTTAAGTATGAACGGAGTAAATAATTCACATCAATATTTAATATAAATTATTAAAGTTTCTGTCAGCTCTTATAGTTCATGCTTTTATAAAGTTAGAGTAGTTCATCAGCCAAACAGATGAATTGTGCTTCTCAGCTGGACATTAGAGCTCTTCCATAATGCTGTCTTTACAGTGGAAGTAAACAGGGAATTAAATATGAAAGGAAATGAAGCCTGGTACTTGAATGGTATATATTTTTCAATAATGCACATTCTTTAGAAAGGCTCAAAGTACTAGATAAATATCTATCATTATTTATTTCGTTACTCTCATACTTCATTTTGCCTTCATGTTGCAAACAGAATCGTAGAAAGCCCCACTGACCCCGGCATTTTCTTCTACTCTTTGTTATTAGCCTTCCGCCTGCGCTCCCGCTCCCTTCTTGGGTTAGGTTGGGTGTACTAGCGTGGTTTTTTTTCCCCTAATGCTCTTTTTCTGCTTTTAAAGATTGATGGGGAGCACCAAGATGATGAGGTCTGAGGTTTTTTTTTAGTCCTTGTTTATAAACTATAGTTTATATTTTGCAAACAAAATGATCTGTAATTGAAAATAGATTCTGAAAATATTTTCTAAAGAAAAAATGGTCTGATACCTCATGGTAACAGTCATGGTGTATTCATTGCTTCAGGAAGTGGGTAAAAATACCTCGTTTTGCCTAAGAGAATATAGTAAATATCATTATGCATTTATTTTAATTTTGTACTATTTTAGGTGTTTTATTTGGAATTCTTTTGTTTATGATCAGTTCAGTACATGTTGCACAGTCATACGGGCTGTAACAGTGTCTATGAATCACTGAATACCACGCGTCCTGCAGATCAATCACTTGGGAAGGGGGTGGTTTTGTAGCATGTGTTTACAGGTCAAAACCTTTTGCTATACTTAAGTCATGCATCAACATTTAAAGCTAATCTCTTATTCCTCATTGTCCAGCAGGTGGCTTTTTCATGTATTATTTAATTTTTAATTATAAGTGGAAATTGAATTTAATAATATTATCCTGATTACATTTTTTTTTAAACAAACAACAGTTTTTCCATATATCCTGGTATGTATGATAGAGCAAATGAAAGCATCTCGAGATCTTGAAGTATACAATCTAAATTAAGATTCTAAACAGGCATTACAGATGCTGGTAACTTTGGCAATTATCATTTTGTTTGGTGAACAGTAGTAAAACAGTGTGCGGTAAAAGTGTTTAGAGAGAGAGGATAAATAAATTGAACAGTTTTGCAATGCAAAGTGGTTTGTGGTGTTTTTGAGGATTTCTTGGCTCTTGCTTAACTGCTATTGTGAAGCCTGGAGCAGATTTTCCCATTGCTAATGCCCTAGAAGTATTAATTCACTTTGATATGCTAATTAGAGGGCATTATGCAAGAAATGAGATTAAGTGGCAGCATGAAGCCATTTGCCTGTCAGTAAATTGAGAGCTTTAGCATCAGGAGGAGCTTTGTTTTTTCTGAGTTTCTCTTGGTTTTGCATATAAATAAAATTGATTGAAAGGTCTAGAGAAGCTTCTAGAACATTGGTGGTTCTTTTTCTCCTTCTATGATTATTTAAACTTCATGTTAAAGGCTTTCTCTGAATATTAATTGATCTAATGGGAGATACTGAACATGAAGAATTTCATTGTATTCTCAGTTACTGTATCTTAACAAAAGGAAAGTATTAGAATTCTTTGTGTCATCTGATTTTTGTGGTATTATTTTAGCTATATCTTACAGCGCTGCATTATAACCTCTTTGACTGCTAACTGTTACTGTGCTGAAAACTGTACCTGCATGGAGGCATTGCTGCCAGTTCTGCTGGTTTTGAGATTTGTGTAACGAGGGCCTGAACAGCTGAAGTCAAATGGTCGGCTTGGATTCCTGGGCAATCAGGCCTTGAACATTTATCATCCCTGCTCCCTTACAGGATTTCCCATGATTTCTTATGTAAATCGCACGTATATTTTCCTTCATTTAGGAAGGAAGGGGTTGTAATATTGACCATAGATTTTATTCAACTGCCAGAAACTGTGTTAAAATAACATTAAGGGATTGACTTACAGCCATAAGAGCGAGGAAATTTGGAGTTAATAGTTAAACTCTGCCCTTAACTCAACTCGTTGAACCTATTTATTAGGGCATATATGATACGTACGATCACTGTGCTGAGACCTCTGCAGTATTAGGATGCTCCAGGATGACTCAGTGACGAGAGTTTCTGATTTAGTTCAAATTTTCCTTTTTTATGTGTGCGTGTGTTTTTTATTCAGCCTTGGAATTTCTTTACTACAGTTTTGTGGTTAGTTTGCTTTTTTTTTTTTTTTTTTTTTTTTTTTTATATACTGTTTAAAAATATCAGAGAAGTAATTCTGGAAATTGAACAGAAACTTATCAGAAAATAAAAACCAGACCGAACCGAACAAAGCCTCTCTAGTCCTCTTTGCCTGAGTGCTTGCAGAGTGTTTGTGTGCTTGCGTGCCCATCTCCTCCACAGATCATTGTTGCAAAGTCAATCAGGGGAGTAGTGCTAGAGTGACAGTGCTTGTTATGAGCCCCAATAGTTATTTAAAAGAAAGGAAAAAGGATAAAAAAATGCCCCAGAGCTCTGTGCGGGGGCTGTTCGTACTAGATGCACATGGTCTCCCTGATCCTGGCAGCTGAAGTCTATCACTGTTGGGAAATTTTTAACGTGAACCACATAAGACACAAACCACAGCAATTTCTGCAGAGCCGTAGGGGTTTTCGCGTCACTGCCGTACAACCGGCGTGTGTGCCCGGGCCTCTGCCTGACACTGCTGCCATCAGCGACCCGCTCTGCCGGGGCGCACTGCGTGTCCTCCACGGGCACATCGTGAGCAGCCTGAGGACCTGGCGGGTGTCAGTCCCCGGGAGCTCCTGAGCCAGTTGGCCCAAAGAATCTGATCAGGACTTCATCACGCAAAAACTGAAAGTTTTAGTTATCGTGGGGAGCCATTTTGATGCCAGGAAGAGCAGAGCGGTGCCTTTTCAGGCACAAAATCAGTGTTTCTCTCAGTAAGCAGAGGAGAGCATCGCCCATCTCCAGTTGTTTATTTTGAGTTTGAAATTTCTGAGGAAAAGAACTAAATAATTAAAACATTTGGGGGCCAACCTTAACTTTCTCGGTACCAATACACCCCCAATGGCATTAATTCTGGTGGAGAGGGTATCTGGAGGGAAAAGCCTGGGATTTCGGGTTTGAATCCTGGTGCTACTGTTGACTTGAGAAGAAAATTTTCTCCTCTCAGCTAAGTGAGGAGAGATGCGGTTACCTGAGCAGGAGCAAATGCAGGCCTTGCCTGCCATCTCACTGAAGTTCATTGAGAAGCTCTCAAATTTTACCTTCTTTGTCTCACTTCTATCTGTAGAATATTATCTATCAGAAGTTTTTGTGAGTTCATGTTAATTTGGTGTTACATGCTGAAAATTTGATCAAGTATTGAGCATAATTAAAATAGCAATATAAGAAATGATCTTTAAGAACTATTTGCAGTGTCCACTTCATATTCAAGTTACGGTGAGCCTAAGTGAGGTCTTACCTCCTGCAGATGAACAGCTTAGACTTTGCTTAGACTTCTGGTTTTCTTTGCTTTAATTAGCAATGTTTGCGTTTTTAATCCATGGTTAGACCTCTAGCAAAAGGCTATCAGGGCTTTCTGACTGTAGTTACTTTGTTTGGTACAGCAGACCATTTGCTCACTGTAGATGGGGATCACTGTTTTTCTTTACTGATAACTTCGCAGATGCAATTACCCACTTGAAAGGGTATTTAAAGTGCTGCTTTCATATATTTGTTGATTAAAGAAGGAAGTGTGCTTTTAGCGAACATTTGTAATTACACAACACCAAAATGTTTGCTTATTTCTTTTATGTGAGATCCTGGTTGCATGATTAACTGTCGCTAGTAAGAACAAGTTACAGTCGATTGTGCAATGATTCTTATTTGACTTCAAGGATGTATTTATTACCATTTTTGAACAAATTATACTAACATGAAAAGTTGTGGAAATGATTGTGCACTAGATAAGGTGATACATTACAGGAGTGGTTGGGTTTATGGAGCTTTATGCTGAGGTTTTCTCAGAAATTATAGCACAGTCCTGTCACTATAAAACCCGGTGATACAGTTGGTAATAACATGCAGTGGAGGTATTTTTAGGTTTTCACTTGTTATTCAAATAGAGTGGGAACTATCAGTTTTTCTATCTCATATTTCTTTCCTTTGTTGTGTGGGGGGAAATTCCCAAGGAACGCAGAGCAGAATCGTGGGGTGCTGAGACCCCGAGCCCCAGCCGGGGCGGAGGCAGAGGCAGAGGCAGAGGCAGAGGCAGAGGCAGAGGCAGAGGCTGTCCCGCCACGCGCTCTTGTGTGGGACGGGGGCAATCCGCCGGCCTTCGCAGCTGGGAATTTTTTTGTGAATTATTTCTGAGTTCCTCTCCACTTGTTAGGGCAGTGACGTGATATCGATATGGAGCTTGGGAGCTTATTGACTTGTTGGTTCTTGACCTTTTGACTGTGACCAAGTATAGAAATTGAATGTCTGAAAATTAAATGATAGTCTCCATATACATAAATTCTTGGATGTCAGTGTATTACATGAACTAATTTCGGTTTACCTAAATTTATGGCATTTTGTGCTCAATAAAGGAAATATTTCTTCCTTTCGATATAGTGAGAGTCTAATAATATTGTAGTTGCTAGCACTAAACAAATCAATTTCCTTTTACTGACTGATTATCATAACAGCTGCTGTTTAATCACCGTGATTGTTACGTAACTTTTAAATCTCTAATATTTCGGAAGGGAACAAGCAGCATTGTTTTGCAGCATAATGATGTGATGTTACTTGTGTTGAACCCTACTGCATTTTGTAGGGTTTTAAATTATTTTTTTTTTCAGTATAGTTTAATAATATTTAATGAAAACTTGGTGAGCAAACTACCTGCTTAAGAAGAGACCTGAAATAACATACAGTCCTTGCCCTGTTTTCCCTGTGGGGGGGAAAAAAAAAAAAAGGCATTTGTTTTTCCAGTCTGTAGGGTAGTTGGGCCTAATGAAAATGGGATGCTTTAGCCACCAGTATCTTATGAAATTAGCTTCTTGCTATGCACGTGAAAACAGTAAGAGTGGCAGTCCCTGCTCTGCAGCTGAAAGCCAGACTCAGGCCTCCAAACTGGGGTGACAGAACTGGGAATATTGTTCTCTCCGAGAGCTGCAATAAGGCTGTGGTCAGCACTAATGTAAATATTTGTACAACAACCATGTTCTACAGACTCCAATTTAATGGTAAAAATCTGCCCTAAATGCCTCAGTAAATATATGCTGAAGAACAGAAGCCTATTCACTGAAGAAACAATTGACTTTAGCTGCTTTGTTGCTAAAGTGGCCCCCAGTGATGCCGCTGCACGGACCAGATAGCGGAGCTGCGCGGCGGCCTCCGCCTGCGGCCTGCCCAACACCAACACCGCCACCGCCACCGTCAGGGCCGGGGCTGGGGAAGGGGCCTGGGGCTGGGGCTGGGCCTGGGCCTGGGCCTGGGCCCGGGGCTGGGGCTGGGGCCCAGCATTGCCGCCCGCACCCCGCGCGGAGGGGAACTTGTCAATGAAAGAAAAAGAACTGTAATCGCACATTTACATATGCTTCTAATTGTTGATTTGGGGATTTTCTATGAATATAGCTTCACAAAACAGATGCTGTTTAAGAAAAGGGGGAACATAATTTTGTGGGCAATGAATTAAGTGTTTTTGTGGCCCTCTCATCCGTAGCTAGGAGCAGTTTGTGGACCGCGTCTGTGAACGCCGCTCATAATTGTTTTTCACACATAAGTTATGCAAATGAGCTTTTATGGCAACTGGCATAACAATTAGCATCCTCCAGCAATATTTTAGCAGGTTAATTGCAAAATTTCTAAATTGTACATCTGACTTGTTAATTAGGCATGACAGAGGTGGTAAAATAGTTATCTTCAGGCAGTGGCAGCCAGGAGCTGCTTGAAATGCAAAGAGCAACGATTGATTGGATTTGAGGGTTACAATTGTGGGAGCACTGCTGTTGTCAAGTGCCGCTGAGCAGCTCTGCTCGATCGGTTGCCTCAGAGCGAGAACCACGTCGTTGCTGCAAGTATCCTGCCATTTACAAACCTGCTTTATTTAACTCTGAAACTCTCCAAATCCCTGGCACGGGAGTCACCCAGCTCACGTCTTCTCCTCCATCGGAGGCCCAGGCGAAGGTGCACACGATGGGACTGAAGCCATAATTCTGATTTTATTTACAAATATGCCTGAAAGTTTTGCTACTTGCATGGATCAACAAATACCCCCTTTTTTTAGCCCTTTCAAAAAGGCCATTCCTTATCCCCATACCTTTGATGAAAATCCTGCTTTACTTTTCCTAAATTGCAACCTATGCTGCCCAATATTTTACTGTGACGTGAGTTACATTTTACACGCTTTACTTACACAGCTTCTTTCTCTTAAATCCTCGCTTTCAAATATCTTTGTGTGTCTTATAATATTAATCGTATTAAAATACAAAAAAACATGATATTTACAATAATCCCTTTTTAGACTCTCAGAGGTATGTCTGAATGATTAAAAACAGATTGTAACGTGAAAATCTTCATAGTGGTAATGTGTGCAAAACATTTTTTCTAGCAGTACTGCCTATAACAGCTAATCATGTTTTGCAGTGGAAGTACAGTTTGTTTGAATCATATTAACACAATTTTCCATCCCGGTATGTTTTAAATACATTTCACTTTCTTTGATTACTGATTTTGATATAAAATGCAGATTTCTACGCTATTTTAATATTTAATAAGATAAAGGGTGATAACAAATAGAAAAAAAGTGCCTCTGAACAAGTACCTTTGGGATACAGAGAAGTCATCCAGAATGCCTGAAAGCTTTGTTTGGTTGTATGATTTACCTTTAGTTTGCTAGTGGACTGTGTATTTTGTGGCTTAAATAAAGTCAATTGAATTTTAGTACATATGTAGTACCTGTAAGCTAAGAGGAAATCAACTTAAATACATGTGAAATTTCATGTCCTCTTTTTCTCTATATGCATTCTCTTGATTTAAGCACATGGTTTTTTAAAATTGGGATGTTATATTTTCATTTAAAAAGTAAATGTTCCTGCATGCATAACTGTTCTAATATTTTACATTTTCTTGTGACATGTGTATATGGAGTAAGTGCCATTTATGATATGTTGTCATCAATAATTTTGTCACAGAGAATAAAAGCCTTTAAACTCATCCACCCACTGGAACGTTTTATCATATTTATTTTAAGAGATATGAAATTAGCAGAACAATTGAGCTCTTTGTATGTGGGAGATGCAAATGTAACTGAATATTTACCTTTAATGAAGGGCAGCATAAATATCTCAGTATCAATAAATTATATGCAGTAGCAGAATATTCCATAGACACCTAATAAATAGTTCCTTTTTTTTCCCCCCAGATTCCTGAACTGCATTATCTCTTAGTATAGTTTAATTTATAACCAACAGTGAAATTAAATATTGGTTAACTTTCTGAAATGATCTATTGCAATTGGTAAATATTGTTTTTTGAATAGAAGTAAAACATGTTTCCAAATCATTACATTTACTGATTAAATGCTCACTTACTGTATTCAACAGTTTAGGAAGAGTTTACTACAGCTGTGCTTCAGCAGATAATATTTGGAATGGAGTAACCATTTTAATGAGGTTCATCGAGAGAGATTTCAGCAGGGAACATTTCAGGTGTATTATGGCTTTTGTCTTGTCACAATGCATGTCTCTATAACATCAGAGAGAAGTTATAGAGCAGCACTCGTCTCATTTAAGACAATAAGAAACTCCTTAATAAGTGTGAGCAGAGAAAGACAGTACAAGATAGCATTGTATGTTCTTATGTTTTAGCAAGCTTGGTAAGTAAATATACTCCACAGTTTAAATGTACATCACATTTTAACTGTCCTAATATTGATCATCCTATAGAGGAATTATATTGAAGTCTACTAGTTATTAGTGTAAAGAGGGTCAGATGCAGAGACTGGTACAAAGCAAGTGCTCTCATGGTAATGATGCTGCTATTTATAGATCCCCATTTCATTAGTTGCAGAGTTTCAGGGAAGAGATTTTCTCTAGGGGAAATGGATACTTGAAGTTCATTTTCTTCCTGATGCACATTAAGGCAGAAACGTGAACAACCTTCAGTATAGGACATACAATTAGAAGACTTTGTTTGATTATTTTTACTAAACATACTTGTAGTTGCATGTAGTGAAGATTTAAAATTGCTAACTGGTATTCCAGATGAACTGGATTTCCAGATACCTTTTTTTTTTTTTTTTTTTTTTTTTTGTCATGAGAAGGATTTTTTTTTTTTTCTAAAGGAATTTTATTTTGAAAGGGTGCTGTGCCAATAAACTGAGTACTATTAAAATGTTTTGCTTTATAAAACTAGCGTATCAGGATCACCTTACTTAAAGCAGCCTTACTACAGCGGTCATTCACTACAGTAGACACTACAGTATATTTACTTACAGTGCCTAAGAAGTAGAAATCTCAGTTAATCAAAACAGAGTTGTGTGTTCTGATATTTACAAATAAAAATGAAAATTTCTTTGAGTATCTGAAAACTCAATTGTTTAAACATACTTAGTTTCCTCCTGTGAAATTCAGATATTCAAAGCTCCATATAATTTTTGTGTGCCTGAATTTCTAGTGCTTTCTTTCTTGGAATTCTTGACATCTTGAGTTATTTTTTTTTTCCTTTAAGAGAATATTTACTTAGTTAGTATTCACTTAATTAGAACTGACTGTTTAATGTTTTCTGGGAGGGTATTTATGGTATTTTCTTTGCCATATTTGCATTCCAGAAATTAAGTCCCCATGCCATTATTCGGCAAGCCTTTCATACATTAGAATGATGAATTGAAAGCAGAAATGGGAAAAAGACTGCAATGCAATGAAAATTTAATCAGCGTCTTCTGCTGCTTTAATAAGGCAAATAATTCTTATTGGCCGCTGCGTTAAGGTTTCTAATATTTAATTCATAACAAACCTTGCATTATTCTGCAGCAGCATCGACAGCTCCACTTTGCTGCCTGCCAACAGGCAACCATAAAAACTTAAAAGCAGATGTAAATGTCTAAAACAAGGAGAATGATTGGATCTAAAGCGGTCAGAAAAAATCAACAATATTGCCAGAGAGTTTGATAAATCTTTGCACACACTTTAACAATGTACAGATGATATTAATTAAACTCATTAAACGTGTTGATTTTAAGGATTCGAGGTAACTTTTTTGAAACGAGCTATTTTTTAGTTCCTGCTGGCCTCCAAACAAAAACTGATGCTATGCCAGCAGTGTAAGGATGCTTATTACTAGTCAACTCGAATGATATTATAATTCTGGAAGATTCAGTTAATTTTCATATTTAGGGTATCTATTATATTGCAATGGTAAAATTGTTGTCATTCGTCTTACGTGTGTGTCTAATGCCTGAATTAAGCTGAAGAACAACAGCTTGTTCTCGTAGTCCCGTTTCAGATCTCTTCCTAACAGTAATATTAATTGATTAAAAAATACTGCGCTGGGAAACTGTTTGTTAGCTTTTAAATCTTGTCCTAAAGCCTTTTTATATCTTGGGATGCTATTTGGAAAGTGATGGCAAAATCCTCAGCACTGAATTTTGCACTAAAGATCTAAAAAAAAGTGCTAGGGCACCGCACAGATGAAATGTAAACACGCTGTATAATTCCGGGGATGTGGCAGGGTGTTTTTGTAGTGTGAGGCAACAGCGAATGGCAACCTGCCAATGCTAGGTGCAAGCTCTTGTTACAGAGAAGGGTTGCGCCTGTTCTCATTTCTTCTTGAAATGGCTTAATTGGTGTCAGCACCCCAGGGATAAAGGCCTCTAACACTGAAATCCACACGATTCACCCTGTCTCTGCTCAGTGTAGGGAAACTGGTAACAACTGGTGGTGAATGAGGAGTGAACGGTGCTGTAACAATACTCGATGATGTTTGGGATGACAGAAATTAATACGCACTTGCTTGAAGAAAGCAATGATTAATGGCAGTGAGCAAGGGAATGCTGTCCCTCCTTTAACTCCACTTTGATGGGGATTGAAAAGCAAAAGGCTGTTTTCATTCTCTCTCGAAAGCAGAGGTCATGCGGAGTACATTACAGCAATTTTTCCTCTCTGTTTTTTATTTCATAAATATTATGATAAGCATAGATTAGATAGATTTTTTTTTTTTTACAGAGGCTTAAAAGGATACTTTATGTCTGTTTGCTGTTTGTGCTCAACACAGAAATCTGATTTCTTCTATTTACATGTTAGATCATTTTACTTTGCAGTGGAATAATTAGTATAATTAAGAATTTAAAAAGCTCTCCGTCGGGTTTGTTCTTCTTGGGTTTTTACAGATGGAATTTCATGGTCTTCATTTTCGAAGTGCTGACAGGTCAGGTTGAGGCAAGGAGTGTTGCTGGGAAAAGAGAAGGAGGTTAAAAATCCAAGATTCCTCATTGAATTTTTGATGTAAATATATTTTGCAAGATCCTCGCACTTGTCAGCGGCTTTCTAAGCTATTTGATAAAGAATCTTTATTCTACAAGAAGACTGAAATAACACAACAGTGCTTTGGATAATGAATTCTTCATCTAAGCAGAACTTTAAAACAAAGTACAATGTTGGCATTTTTTTTCTTTGAGTGAGAAGGCTGATACATCTTTGGGATCCGACAGGAAGACATAAATTAATAGAGTTCTGGAGATCAGTTTCTCATTAATAATCCATTTTGTCATGGTTCTTGGCATTGTCAGCCTAGTAGCTGGTTCATATTTTGCTACAGGATAAAAGCATATGATGTCTTAAGGCACAACATAAGGAGAAGGAGTTTATCATCCTTTGGAAAAACTCTCTCTAAAAAAATAGATTGTTTTGCAGGAAATAAATGTCAATTTCAAGTTTTATGCATTTTTAATCTTCAAAACAGTGCTTTTTTTTTTTTTTTTTTTTTTTTTTTTTAATATACACAGTTGCAAAAATAGACTCTGAAGTTGGAAGAGGTTTTTCCAACAGCCATCGCGTTGCCTTTGTCCTCTCCTGTTTTGGGAGGGGTGGGTGTTTTTTTTTTCAGAAATTACAATGGATCCCAGACCTTTCATGCTGCATTTCTAGACTCTGTGGTAGATTAGGTTCAGTTTAAACCATAATTGAAAAAATGTTTTCTCTTTTGAGTGGGTAAACGTACAATCTTTACGACATTCACAGTTTTCCGGAAATGTGGGACATGCTCAAAAGACCGACGTGTATTTTCCCCAGTATTTTCAAAATGGAAGGGTTGCTTCGTCATGAGTACAGAGACATAAATTTGAGTCATTTACCTTTTGAAGTCTTAAATTTGGTATTTTATGTATCTCAAGATAGTGGCAGCCTGGCAAACGGTGTTACCACTTAAAAAGTGTTCAGCTTGTGCTGTCATCCCAAGTAAGGAAGAATTGTGATCTGATTTAGTTGCATGCCCTTTATTTTATACACTGAAAAGTGACATAATGCAGATCTCTTAGGGAACTTGTGTTTGGGAAGGATAAAGGGGAGAAAGAAAGAGAAGACGCTAGCCTGGGTAGCTTAGTGTAAGGTTTAACCAGGCTCAGACATTTATAATGTAATCAAAGGTAAATGGTTTACTAAAAAAAGCATAGGGGGAGGGAATCGAAGGTTCTGCTGAGAGAGCTGAAGGGGGGCTACATGCTGCTGAGCTGGTAGCAGGGATTAATGAAAAGCAAGTGTTGTGCACCAGGGCTACGCTCTGAGCAGGGCTGGCCTGCCGCGGTGCCCCCGCGCAGCGCGCGAAGCAGCAGCACGCCGGTCAGCGTGCCGCCAGCAGGGCTGCTCGCGGTGCGAGGGGAAGGCTGAAAACGTCGCCCTTGTGAAGCCACCGCTGGGCGCGGGGAGCGTATGAGGCATAAAACATCTCTGCTGCGTGTCCCACGGACCTGCAGGTCGCAGATGAGATCATCTGCAGTGCAGACGAAGAAACTTTGCATGGATACGTGCCAGAGTGCTCAGTGATTTACATAGAAACGTATCGCTTCACCAGGGTGCTCTCTGAACCATCGCAAGCTCAACACTGACTCTTAGGAGCGAGCAGCACAGGCAGAGCTGTGGGCGCGTTCCCGTGGTTTGCTGGGGAGCTGGACCAGGGCTGCTGCCGGGCGGCATTTGGTGCCCGCTGTGGCTGGGAGCACGGCGTGTCGCCCGTCGGCAGGAAGATGCAGCCGCTTACAGCTTTCTTTTTTGTCTGGAAAGGGGAGGTTTGAATTATGAAGACTTAGAACATGCTTCCTTACACAGAGTTGCAAAGGACATTTGTCTCAGCACATTGTAGTGAAATTTTAAAGAGCAGGTTTTGACAGGAGACGTTTTGCTGACACAGAATATTTTGTTCACTTCTGACTCTCAAATAAGTGCTACTTCTGTCATAATGATTGATTTATATTCGTTTTAGACCATACATTTTACATCCTCTGTTTTAGTGCTTATGGCTACACAGCTTCAGAATAGCCGAGTTTTAAAAAGTGTTATGAGTGTGGCATCACATTTCACATTCAACTAATAAAAAAAAATGATTGCAGTGGGTTGTAGGTATTTGGCAGTATGACATATTTAGAATAAGACAGTAATTTTGATGATCTCTTGGAAAAAGAAAAGTTTAAAATCAAGATCCCTGTTGGTACAGAGTTGTAATTTAATTTATGGCTAATACAGAGCCCCTAAAGGCCCGGTGACCTGCAGAATGCTGTTCCCGTGGCTCTTATTATAGGTGCCGTGAAATTAAGTGCTGAGCATCTTTGCCTTCCCCGATGGTGTGTTGTGAGCTGCTGACACGCCGGGGAAGTGCTCGGCTCCTCCCAGGCTTGGATCTGGTTGTTAGTCACAACTGGAAATCGCAGCCTGAGCGCATGATTTCTGTGCACTTGTGGTTTTGAGACGTTTACATTAACCCAGTTTCTTTCCTTCATATGCTGGGCAAGCATCTTAGCACATTTCAATACTCCAGAAAATAAATGGTGAAGTCTTTGCTGTAGGTTTTGTTTGAAACGTGTTCTCCAGGTAGCGAAATCATTCCCATTAAAGTAGGGCTCTTCCTGGACTGATTTAAGGCAGAGGGAGCAGGGTCGCTTCCAAGCCCTTCTCAGCGTGGAAGAGGCTCCGCGTCCCCCACTGACCGCTGAGCCCACGCACCCCGGAGCCGCTGGCAGTGGTGGCTCTTGTCTTCCATGGACACAGCTGGTTTCACAGCCTTGGTTTCTCTCGTCGTCTCTGGGAAATGTCTTGTGTTTGTTCATGTCTTTGTAACCATTTGGACAAAGTAGGTGCCATGCTTTTGTGCACTGCTGTCTGATTTTTCAGTGAAGTTGCAGGCTAGGAAACAAGAAGAGACTGCATGTCTTAAGGAAAAGAAATAAAAGTCCATAGTCACCGCTCCCAGTGGGACCACCTAGGTCATGGAAATTGCCACAGCTCGCTGGGGCTGGGGCTGCTGGAGGAGCAGGCTCCCCGCGGGGCAGGAGCCAGGACGGGGCTGGCCCCATGGGGCGGCTGCGGGAGCCTCAGGTGCGGGCGTCACCTCCACGGACCTGCACCCGCCACGGGCCACCGAGCACCAGTGCCCTTGGGGTGGGGCTGCGGTCTTCCCTTCGGGATGGTGCTCACACGGAGCTTGTGATGGGATTTAGAAAATCTCTCTCAGCTCGGGACTTGAGGTGAAATGACTTTGGCCAGGTAGGGCTGGTTCCTGGGCCTTCGTTTGGCCGCGAGGGACCACGCTTTGTCTGTTGTGCTAGAGGAGAGCAAACGGCATGGAAAGGGTCAAATTCGGCTGTCTTTTGCTTTGCCACAAATATACGTATATTGAGTTATTTAAATCTAGACTAATATTCAAGCAAGAGCTCAGGAAAAAAGGGCTTCCAAGATGTTACAGATTTTGGAAATATTTGACAATGTTAGCAACATCAACTACTGACAAAAAAACCCTCTCTCCAGAAAATCTTTCACAGTTGTGCCAAGAAAAGCAGCTTCGATGGAACATTTTCATAAACTATCATCAGTTATGCAGCAGCAGCTTCACAAATCAGAAATGATATCTTCAGGCACTGCTGTCAAGTGTTATTCAAATAATACCAGCCTCACATTTGAATAACAGCAGACATTTTGAATTAATTAATCAGATGAGATAGTCTAGGCCTTTTCTCATTAGTCTCTGGGTCAGGCATGGGAAGATATATGCGTTGGTGATGATATACTTGTCTTTAATCGTGATTTATGAAGATTTAGGATTGTGTGTGATTTGTCAAAGGTTCTGGGAAAAGGCTGGTGCATATTTCATTACCTAATCTGAGATTGATTTCATGATGCTGAGAGATATAACCCTATTGTTCGGGCGTGTGGGAAGCGCAGGTAGACACGGCATCCCAGGGTTTTACTGGCTTATCTTTGCAACTGTCAAACAATGCTGTAAACTTTTACTGCCAGCAGTTAACAATTCCTGCTTTAATTATAGGCAAATTCTTCATTCTGTCCAAAGGGGAAGCTTCAGTAGTTATTTAGTTAAAAAGCATAACAGACCTTGTAACTATGACCCAGTGTAAATCATGGACCAAGTTGGCAAATTTCATGGCTTAGTCATGGTGAAAATATAAAATTTCATGGTTTGTCACAGATTAATAGAAAAATCCTATTAAAACTGTGCAAATAACAGAACAACAAGTTAGGTGGAGGTCCTGACATGGCACCTTCTCACTCAGAGGATTTATTTTTGGTTGAAATCAATACTGATGGCACAGGGCCCTTCGCATGTTTTTGTCCTGCTCACTACCTCCCGTTCAGGTTATCGGGATCTGTGGCCTGGTTCGGACCGAACAATTACCGTGCAGTTGTTTTGAAGCATTATTTACATGAGCAGCCACGTGTCACCGCGCTTCTGCAGCGAACGGAGTCCTGGAAATGCAGATACTGGGCCACAGGACGTGCCCTCGCAGGAGCCCTCACGCTGCCAGGACTGCGGTTCTGGGCCCAGCTCTGGCAGCACCGCGTGCCCCGGGGCGGTGCTGGCACTGAGGGTTCCCAGCCCTCGCGGCCCAGCGCACGGGCAGGCCTCAGAGTTTCCTGTGGATTGCCGATCACCGATATCTTCAGTTTTAGTCAAAGAATTCCTGTCCTTCGCTGCTCCTGATGCCACTTTGCAGCCCGTCTGTCTCAGCCACCAAGGTTTCTGCAAGGTCCTTGTGCTGCTGCTCAGCGTCCGGCGCGGCCCCAGAGCTCCCGTGCCAGCTGGAGGCAGCTCCAGGGGTAGCTGCAGTCTGTGCGTTTCGTACTGTCTTCTTTTTTCCTGATTGTATGCAGAGCTAGGCCAAGGTAGTCCAAGCCCAGTGAGCTCTCAGTTCTCCTGTACAGAGTAGTTTGTTGCTGAAGTGGCCAATTGAAGAAGAAAATGGCAGTTCTTCTGAATTGGGGTGCAGAAAGGATCAAAGCCTCGGCATAGGGATGTTGAAAACCTACATCAAAATAGCCATCACTAATAGCAGCCGGTACAACCTTAGTATCTCACACAGCCTACAATTTCACACAAAAAACAGATTAAAAAAATTAGTTTGTGGTATATTCATATGCGACTTTCCTCCCCAAATAAAGGGTCTAAAAATACATTTTTAGGTGAAAGGTGCAATGGTTCAAATCATCAAATGAGTCAGAAAACTTTTTTTTTTTTTTTTCGGGAGACAACATGATGAGTCTTGGTGACAAGGAAGAACACTACAACCTGAGAAATAAGAAGTCCATGTTTCCTGTGAAAGAAAAATACATTTTTCCCCCCATCACAGATAGTCATAAAATATAGAAGAGATGAAAAAAAATGTTTTGGATTATTTATTAGTGTTCTCCTAATAAGAAACTAAATTTATCAGCCCCTGCCATGCTACAGCTCTGCTTTACCATGAGTAAATGCAGCTTGAGGCAGTCTTCAGCAGATAGCGGAGGCTGGCCACGTGCTGTCAGATGCACGCCTCTGGAGAAGGGCACTTAACCCTGTTAGTCAGGTCATTTCTCTCTTTTTATACAGAGGTCAACAAAAAAAGAATTGTTTTCTTAAACCGACTTTCACAGCTTTCATTTTAAAAGTAAACAAGTTGCATCAACTTCTAAACATGGTGCAAAGCACACGTATTGTAGCTGAAGACGGGAACCTCTGCCAAGTGACACAGCGCAGTGATCAGTGTTCTGTGAATCACATAAATATTTTTGTTAATAGAAGTTGCATGCACACCGCTGAGATTCCTCAGGATATACTGACATGCAGACTTCCAATATTGTTGTAGTGCACCTGAAGGAAGCATGTCCTATTCCCTCAAATTTGGGCTGTATTTCACTTTAGAAGCATAAATACACATTATTCATTGTACATGCAAGCAAAAAAATAGCACTGTGCTTTAAAAACAAGGAAGGAGGCAGGGAATGCATTTCATGGAGAAAACATGAATTGCCAAGACTTTGGGGTAAGAGTTCTCCTTTTAGAAAAAAAGTGAGCGTGGAGCTTCCACAGAGTCCCGAGTTCGTGCTGCTAACTCGTTTGGCACATCAAGGTGAGGAGGAAGGGGTGTCACAACCAGGAGCACGGGGAGCTACGAGCCACCGATGCGTTGCACGGGGTGGTACTCCCTTCGGTCTGTGTAACTGCTGCTTTTTTGTTCTTACTTCCACTTTGCAGACTGTATCTTGACATATAGGAAGCATTTCACATAGACAGGGAGATGAGTGAGAACAGTAGGTGCGGAGCGTGGTACAGCCTCGGGATTCTTGCTCAGGGCTGCTTTAGGAAATTCAAGTTTTCCAGCGTTGGGAATGCAAAGTGTTCATGTGTAGGAATTGCTAAATACTGAGTCTATGGTTTTGTATGGCCTTTGGGAGGATGATAGCTCGTTTTCTCTGTGACTGTTCGCTCTGTTCACAGTACTTTTCTACACTTAAGAGTGCAGAGTGCAGTGCAGTTTCAATACAAACATATACTTCTGTATATTAAGCATGTGCATTAATATATTATTATTACGTGGACTAATAACAAATAGTAGTCAGTCAGTGAGATAAAAAAGGACAGAGTTCAATAGTAATTCTCAGACAGCTTAGCAATTACCCAGACAGCTTGCAGTCAGAAAAGCTGTTCAAATCTAGGATTATGAACTACACTGATGGCAGCTCTACTGGGTGGAGTTTCAGAAGACTGTGACTATGTTTGCAAGTAATTGCAACTCATTTCCATCCTCCTGATGAACTTCTTTGCAAGCCAGAGTCAACAACTGTAAAAAAAAACAACACACACACACACAAAAAGACAACTCCAAAAGCCAGAAGGCTGGTTTCCAGAATCACCCAGAATTATTTTTAGATACTTATCTTCTAAATCAGAAAGATGTCTGCACTTGCAAGCATTTTGGAAATTTTTCATCCTTCCTCTTTAATGACATAAATCCAAACTTCCTTTCATTTCTGTAACAATAGTCAACGCCAAACAACAACGTGCATGGCAACAGGTTTTGTGGGCTTGTTTTGAAATCAGTTTGTCTCCTTCCTTTATGAGTGTATGTGGTTTCTTTTCTCTTTATTTTGGGTAGTTTCGTCCTTTTTTTTTCATTATCTGTAAGCAGCATTCTGTTCTGCCGTGTGTGGGCCTCCCCGAGCCGTGCACCTTGGGGATGAAATCCACCCCAGTGCTGTGGGCCAGTAGAAGCCAGGGGAGTGCTTAAGTCCTGCTTAAGCCTCGAGGCATAATCTCAAAACTTCTTTAGGAGCTGGGGTCAGCGAGGCTGGCATTAGCCATTGAGCCCACTCCTGACTCTGGGAGGTGCGGGGGCCTTGCAGGTCCCCAGCAGGGGGTTGAGCCCGTGGTAAAGTCAATTCACGGGCAGTCAGCACAGGACCGTGGGTCAGGATGCTCGTTCATGGCTCTTGTGCTCAGCAGCACCAGTCAGGGAAAGCAGGGAGCTCAGTTACAAGATTTGGTTTTGAAGAACTTGAATGGAAAAGGGGTGCTTGTAGGATTCTGAGCTTTTTTTTAGGTTAGTGCATTATTTTTTTATAGGGTGCATTAAATTGTGATTTGGGAATACAACAAGGCTTCTGGGGCTAAAGCTAATAAATAACCACTGTGTTCCCTTTGCCATTTTGTTTTCCATGCCTAGCCCCAATGAATTCTAAGCTGAAGCAATTGTCAGTCCTGGCCCTGATGTATGTGACATAGGCACGTATATTCCTTAAGAAAGAGACGCTCACCACACACTTGGCCTCAAGAAGATTGTTGAAGGAAGAAAAGGTCATTTATGTGGTTGAATATCTGTACTCAAATGCTGTCGATAAATGCTGTATTTTTAGTCACTGAGTTTTTTATCCCTTCAGTCAGGAGCTGAGTTCAAGGTATGTATTTTAAGTCACGTTCTTCCTGCTGGTGGAGACAATGCATCTTCTGTCTGTGATGTTGACTCTTCTCACATACAGAATATGTGCTGTAGGGGCGTGTCTGTCCCAGCATCTTGGGAATGAATTCAAAGCTCAAATAATTTTCAGGTATTCCTGTCATACCCCATCCTGACTAATATAAAGGAAGCTATGCTTCTTGCATCAAGTATATCATCTCTGTCCTGCTGCAGGAAGGTTAACAGATACAGCTCTTGTATCTCAGGTTTGTATCTGATAAGAAAGCTACAGGTAGCATGAAGTTCAGTCCACAAGTTTCTGAATACTTTTCAGCAGTCCCAAATGAATATTTAGTATTAGATTACCACAAGGGGAGGGATCCATGGGACAGCACACGGCCATGGATGTGGAGCTGCAGGGCTGCCTATTTCAGAGGGACATTTTGTGATCAGCTCCATTTGGAGTTTCCATTGGTTTATGAAAACACTGGGTAAATTCATTATATTTGTACGTACTGGGCTCAAAATGGACATTTTGTTCCAAGAAGGGAGACGGGGACACCAGAGGTGTGATGTACCCTCCAGCCAAAAGCCATAGCTTAGCATCACCATTGCAGTCTAAGTCTCTTGAGAGCCCATTACAGTTTCTCTGTCCTCATGCTATTTGTAGGTGTGCAAAATAGCATTTAAATTTAACTGTGATGCAACAGTAACTTAATGCAATTCACAAATTTTAATGAATTGTTTTTTCAGACTTAGATAATGAAGTTAATGGGAACCTGTCAAAAGTGTATATATATTACTATTTATTTAACAACTTTTAAAAATATAGCTTTACATATACAAACCAAATAGACAAGAACACTTCAGAACTGTACGTTGTTCCTGCCTGTGAGTAGATACCTTCCACCAGGCACCACATAATGTCAGTAACATTACATCCAGTTCTGCTCCAATATAACACTTAAAGCTCTTCCATAAATCCTGCACCGCATGGGTCACAACGCTCAGAAATAATGTAACAATAAACACAAACATGGTACTGCAGCTCCCAAGACACCAACGAGTGTGAATCTTGACTAATTTTCAAATGCAAATATGTAAGGTTTTTGTTGAGGCTGATGTGTGTTAATATGCAGTGTCGCATTAGTTGTTGCTTTACCCATTGAAATATGAATTAGTCCTTGTGGCAGGAATACCCAGAAAGACAGAGATGAGGATGGTGGGTCTTGTGTCTGTATGTTAGTCTTTGGCTCTGTATTTTTTGCACTTTTCTTCTCAGGCTTGGGACCTGAAAATGTCAGAGAGAGATTATTTTTTTCATTTTGCTCTTTTTTTTTTTTTTTTCCTCTTTCTTTTTCCCTCTCATTCCTTACTTGTTTTTCAGGCAGTCTGAAGAAGAACCTTCTTTTGTTTTTTGTTGTCTCTGCTTTGGTTCTGCTCATCCCACTAATCTGAAATATTGTAATTACATCTCCCTGTCTCCTGCTACTTCTTTCCTTATGTTCTAAGTAAAAGAATATCCTGTTCCTTCAGCCTGGGAGAGTGCTATTTATGGTGATGACTGGAGCAGGGTGGTACAATGGGGAGACATAGCAGGAAGATTCGAGTTACCATAGAGGAAGCAAAGAGATCTGAGCCTCTGCAAGCTCTTGCGTTCTTTCCTAAACTGCAAGGTATTCTCCCTGAAAGAGAGGCAAATTTAAGCTTCAGTTTTCCAGTCCAGCCTGTTTAAACTCCCAGTGAACTGCACAAGGCTTGAAGTTAGGTTGCAGGGTGTTTTGCTTGATGTGATGATGAGGAGCATCTCTCATTTGAAAATCACATCTTTTTGCATAGAACAAAACAAAGGATGTGAGCTGTGAACAACTGCTGTAATTGATGTAATTGTGTGGCAGCTGAATGGACATTGTCATCCTCTGGGAAGAAGTGAGGATCAAAACATTCATGACCAGCACCTGAATGCGCTCTGCACCGGCAAATACATTTGTGGTTGGTGAGGGAGCAGTCACAAATTATCGGTGAGGGACACACCTTGCTTTGTCCTTGTATGCTCAGGTATCTGAACCACAGGATGCTGCTGAAGGAGTACCTTTCCTAAAACGACGTACTTACATGTTGGTGTTTCTTTTGGATGAACTCTTGATCTTCCTTTTTAGCCATGCAGTGGTGTGGACTCAGCAGAGGCATAAGAAAGGGAAGGTTGATGCATCCACAGGCTTCTCCTCGGGGTGAGGGATTTGATTTATACCGGATGATCCAGCTGAAAAGATTTATTTTTTTTCACAAAGCTGTGTTAGCTGTGGGACTGGTTCTTTCCCAGCCTGCATATCCACCCGTCTCTAGACATCGGTGTTCTTGTTCCCTATGTGGTAGCATTTCAACAAGAGAGGGCAGAATTTTTTTTAAGCATATTCCTCTGATCCCCATCACAATATCTTAACTCCTCATGAAGTTCAATACATCAGTCACTATACTGATCTCTGACTCCTACTAACAGTGGGGCAAGATGGTTAGCTGCTGTATGCCTCAGCCTCCAAGGGACGATGCCTTGTGCACAAGGGAAGCTACTGACCAGTGCCTGGCCCCTGTGTTTGCCGGTGGAGCACCACAAGGTGCATACGGTATGAAAAAGTATTGCAGTGACTTTCCATTTACCCAATTCCTTGAGTATCCACATGAGCCTCATGTCCCCAGGTGCGTGGCATTAAATGAGTTCCTGCTCTACACAGCAGTGCTGCGGGTTGGGTTTATACTTACACACGCTAAAGCTGTCTCCTCTGTGGTTTACAGCCTGCTCTTACTGAGCAGGAGTTTCTGAGAACAGTAAAAAGGGAGTTGGTTTTGGTGGTGGTATATGGTTGATAGTTAGATTTCCACAGTGGTTTAGTACACACACATTATCTCGGTTATATATTATAGCGACAGAATATCATCTCCAGAGAGAACAGAAAGACATATTAATGTTGCAGCCACATACTATGCTTAAAACTACAGAATTGATTAGCGTAAGAGTGACATTTTGTTATCCTGAAAGACAGAAGCTGGAAGTGTTCTTAGAAGTACAGCCTCTGATAGCAGGCAGGCAGTGCTGGTGCTGGGCACCTCCACCCCCTGCTGCCAGCCGCAGCTGCTGTCTCCATGTGTCAGAAGAGCCCACCAGCAGCAAGACTGGTTCATCCCTAAATATCCTGTATATATACAGAGCACTTCCCTGGGCAGATTTCTCTGCCCTAACTGAATCCCTGCTTCATACAGAATTTACCCCCACATGAAGCAAGGAAAGGAAGGAGTGTGGCTGAGAACACGGTGCAGCAGCATTTGCCTCCCCGCTTTCTAACATGGGCAGAAGCCCTGCTGCCTACTGACCCCAGGGTTTCTGCCCCGTGACCCGAGCTGCAAGAGCAAATTTGTTTCATTTTGTGCAGGAGTGGGTAATGCAGTGTCAGTAAAGCAGGTCTCACCGTGTAGCCTTTGTCCAGAGGGGTTACAGCAGTGCTGAGCGCGGTGAGCTGCCTCCCTGCAGGAGGGGCTCCCAGTGCTGCCCAGTCCGTCCCCAGCCGGCTGCTGGGCAGCCTCCCCTTGCTGCTGCTGGCACGGTCACGGTTTAGCTCGTGTTCGCTGGCTCTGGCTGAACACAAAATGAGAATGTCTTTGGTTATTCTTGCAGCAGGAAATGTGCAGTTTTTGTAGGATAACGCTGAGGTACTTGTACCATATTAAAAAATTAATATACTTCTATTGCTACTGGAATTGGAGTCTGATTAGTATTGTTACAGTACCGTAGTTTTAGCTTTTAATTACTTACTACATTACACAGTATCTAACAGCGCTAATAGACTACAGAACTGTCATAGCTTTTGTTTTAAAGTGCAGGACTGTATAGTGCTTAATTGTGTAACAATGTTGTTCAATTACATCTGAAAGTGTTTAATAAAGTATGGCACAGAAAAGCAAATCGGAGTGGCATGTGTTAATTGGTGTCCGCGTCATTGACTCCATTTGGTTATAGTGATCACTTGGATATGAGGATCAAATGGCAAGTTGCCCAAATGGAGTCTTCAAGCCCAACTCCGTTATTTGTATCACTTACACATGCCCACGGTCTCCCGCACTTGGGCAGGTTTTCGCACAGCACACACACAGCACCGTTAGGAGGTGATGAGAGGAAAGGCAGCCTGGCCTCACATCCCGCTGCGCTGCCTCCCGGCTCCTCCTGGGCAGAGCAAGCCCCGGGCCCCGCGCTGTGCGCCTGGTGCTCAGGGCATGGGGCTCAGGCAGGTGGCCGCGATCTCCAGCACTGCCCCCAAGAAAAGGGGGCCGAGCGGAGGGCAGCGAGCAAGCCTGGGGCTTCAGGCAGCAGCCCTCGTCCTGGGCTCTCTTAGAGGCGAGCAGGAAATCCAAAACTGTTTCCCCTGAGAAGGGTGAAGATGTTCCCTCTACCGACTTGCTCCCCTTGGGTTTTCTATCGCTCCTGGCCAGGAGAGGAGGCACACTGCCCCTTCCCGAGGCACGAGGCAGCAGCTTGCTCACCCACCTACCTGCACAAGCACTGCCCAGAACACCTCCTGCACGGCTGGCTGCCTCGGCCAGGCCCCGGGCACCTTTCTCCCAGCCTGGCACAAGTGCCCCCTGAGCAAACGGCAGTCGCTCCTGCCGATGGCCTTCACCCTTCGGCAGCCCCGCGCCCCGTCCACCAGGCTGGGCACTCGCAGGGCCTGCGCTGGGCTGGGGGCAGCGCCCGGCCCCTGCCGAGGCCGCATCATGCCCGCGGTTCTGCTTCTGCCAGCGGACTCTGCCGTGAGCAGCCCGCTCATCGACGCATGTTATTTCCTGAGTGGTGATATTTTTCATAACAATGTTCTACTTTTTACCCCATTTCACTGAAATATTCTCTGGAAGTATTTCTTCTGGAATAAACACTTCAGCACATCAAGTTTGTTCCGTAAGGGTTGATTGTCAAATTACAGCCTTCCTTTCTGTGAGCACTGTGCTTTTGTACGGGATCAAATTGCATTAGTTATTTTTTCCTCCAGTATAAACACAGAATAATAGTGATATCTTTATTGTATCATGTTTCTGAATGAGAAATAATCACAAACAGATTTTCACATGGCACTACTACCGTGCAGGAATGCTTTTCCTGCCAGCTAGCCTCTCTGTGTGCTGGAGGGACTGTACGGCATCAGCAGTGCCTGTTTGTTGTGTTGTTGTTTTTTTTTTTTTTGCTGGAATCCCCCTGCACACATTAGATGGTCTCTTTATGATTGCACTGGTTACTGCCACGAATTTTCTACATTTGCTTGCATGTGGTCCTGAAAGCCACCTAGCATGCAGGTCATGTGCCCTTAATTTTCATTATGAATGAAGAGTAAAATGTGAAGGTTATTGCCTGGCAGTACAAATGTGCTTTTTTTTTTATTTTATTTAGAAGCTCTATTAGAAGTGTCAGGAGTCCCATAACAAAGCAGGGCAAATATCCACAGAGACACCTTGTTGAGAAAGGCAACTTGGCTTCTAAAAGGTTTGAATATGAATGTGGTTGTTTCTAATCAAGCAGTCCTTGAAAAGAATTCCCCACTATTACTTACCTCTCTTTTTTTTTTTCTTTTTTTTTTTTTTCATTCTTTATTTGTAGTCTGCATTTTTTTCCTCAGGAAATGCTTCTCGTGCCTGACTTGCTCGGGGGCAGGAGGAGGGCACGGCAGGGGAGCCAGCGCAGGGACAGATGGAAATGGGGCTGGGAGAAAACCCAAGTTCAAATGCCTCTAAATCCAGAAAAGTAGCTCAGGATTCAAAATAGGTATTGCCAAAAATACACCAGCTTCTTAGGGAGTGACATTCCTCGTACTCTGCATTCCCCGAAAAGAAGCAAAGGGGGCTTGTTTCTCTGCAGACTGTTTCCCGGCAGTGCCTGTCGAGGAAGGCCACAAGCAGCTCCACCAAACCCAGACCCAACCTGCGTGGCCCAGCGACCTGTGATCGCCCTGCAAGCGGTGCGGGTCCTGCAGGGCCTCCTGCGGCTCACCCGGCGCCTTTCTGCTCTGGTTGTCGGAACCCTTGGGTGGGCAGCTGCCCTCTGCCCCTGTGCTCAGAGGGGCTGGCTGCCTCCTCAGAGCCATTTCTGCCCCCTGACAGCGGCTGAGCACCTAAGGGAGGCCCCGGAGTGTGGCAGTCTGCAGCGGCAGGAGGCTCTGGAGATGCAGCAGCAGGCTGCCATTAACAGCATTAAGTGGCCTGGATAAGAGTGAGGGGGTGGAATTAGACTCTGGAGAAGGGCAAAACATCTCAGCAAAAGTTGCCATCAAGGCCCTGGGCAGTGCTGGCAGGACAGGAGCAGGACACAAACAGGACACGAGCAGGACAGGAGCAGGACATGAGCAGACACAAACAGGAGACATGAGCAGGACAGGAGCAGAACAGGAGCAGGACACGAGCAGGACACAAAGCAGGACACGAGCAGGACATGAACAGGACAGGAGTAGGACACGAGCAGGACATGAGCAGGACACGAGCAGGACATGGACAGACAGGAGCAGGACTCGAGCACATGAGCAAGACACGAGCAGGACAGGAGCTCCTCACGTGTTCTGCTGCGGCAGGGCAGGGCCAGGGCTTGGGCTCCTCGGCTGTGCTTGCAATACATGGTGCAGCCCCGGCGTCTTCTGAACACTTACAAAATCTCTCCTTTTTTTTTTTTCCCTTTCCTTTTTTTTTTTTTTTTTTTTTTTTGCTTCCTTCTTTTTTTCTTTCTTTCTTTCTTCCCTTTTTTTTTTTTCTTAAGTTGTCAGTGCTTTTTCCCTCTACGAACCTGTAGCATCTGGCAGCAGGAAAGTACAGTAGGACTCGCTGGCACCATGGTGCAGAGCCTCGAAGAATTCCGTATTGTGACAACACATCAAAATAAATTGCTGTCAACAGACCAAAACACCAAGTGCTGTGATTCTGTCTGACGTGTGAAGACTCAGACAGGCTGTCTTGACAAGTTGTGGTGGAGCACCTGCAATTGGCAGAAGACAGTGATATAAATCTGATTTGCCTGATATGCAGCACCTAGATATCGTTAATGTTGGTGACAATAACTCTGCATAACATTCCTGAGACATAGATCTGATTTTTTGTCTATTACTTGTGTTGTTTTTTGTCACTCTGTGATACTAGCTCTGCTTCCCTTCTCTGCTCAGGGTTTGCCTGGAAATTGCTGTGAATAATAAACCATATTAAAAAAAAAGGCAATAACAAATTAAGGTTTAATTCAGCCTCTTTTTGAGTGTAAAAAAAAAAAAAAGGCAGTCATTGTCCCAGCTGCTCAAGGCAAAAGCTATGCTATGAAATTTTATTTTATACTAATCATAAAAATAATCATAGTGGAAGTTGCATTAATTTCCACACTCACAGCCAAAATATTGAAAATAGTAGGTTAAAAACCATGAGTTGCAGTAAATCTTTTCTGAAATGTATGCAGTTTTAAACTTCTAGAAGAGGAAAAGAGTCATTGAATAGGTGGTTAATTTTTACCTTTCGTTATCAATAAATGGTAATTCTTTACAGTAGCAGCATATATCACAGCTCATTTATGAACACGTGAAACATGTCTAGGCTCTAGAGTTTAATTATTGGAACTTAACACTATCTTCCCTATTTCAGCCCTTCCTCACTAATACCACTGTGGTATATTTCATCCTGACGCTGGCAGGTACTAGGAAACAACAATGCGAATAAATTTGAATTTCTGTCCTTGTCCCCTATGCATATTTAAAGTCTTGGGATTTGAAACATTTTTGTGTGCAGCAATTGGAAATGGTTCAGGGAGTCATTAGGGCTCCGGCCAAAACAAGCTAAAGAAAATCTGTGTTGCTGGTGGCTCTTGGCTGCATGGCTCGAGCCACCCACCAAACAGTCCGGAGCTCTCGGTGCGTGTTGACCCCAGCCCCAGGGCCGTGCCCGCAGCCCGATGGAGCGCCCACCTCGGGGCAGTGCTGTGCCCCGCGAGAGCGGCCGCAGGGCTGGCATGGGGAGCGCACCCATGGGCACGGTGGGCACTGGCCCTGGCCCCCCGCTGCCCGCCCAGGTGTCCTGCGCCAGGAGCGGGGTTCCAGCAGAGATCATTGCTTAATTTTCCGTGGCCGGCGTTTGTGGAGGGCTGCGAGGCAGCGCTGGTGGTGGCGGTTTATTTATTTATTTTTACAAAATGTTCAGAAACTCCTCGAGTAGTGAACTTTGGAGGTGTCGCTGTCCAGTCTGAGAAGCCGTAAGAGCAGAAAGGAGGTTTTTGAAATTACCATTCATTCTTGTCTGTATTGTTATTTTATCCCTTAAAGGCTGCTAATGAGAAATAGAGCCTCATTATGATTTTAAGGATGAGAGAGGAAGGCTTTTAATTAATGATATGTAAATGGTCTTGAATTGATTATGTTAGAATATCAAGAGAGATGGGTAGAAGCTGTGGTGTAATATATTTTAATTAAGAATTAATTAAAAATGATGGCAATTTCATAAAGCCTCACAGAAAATAGTGGAATTTACTTTCTGTCAGGAGTAAATTAGCCAGTGATTAAATAAAGGGCCTGCATTAATAGTGGAGTTATTTTTAAACTGTGCTATGAAGAATTGTGTAATTTTCCTTAAATAAGTAAAATAAAAATGTAATGTTTGCAAACAAGTTTTGGAAACGATGGCGCAGCGCAAACTTAGTTTCGTGCCCTCCTTGAGTCCCAGCACTTCTGAGCCGTGGTGCTCAGTGCTGTGTGCCGGGGGTGCTGCGGCAGGGGGAGGCTGGGCTGGACCCGGCTCGGCCCGCGCCCCGCTGCTCCTGCTCCAGGCTCCCCGCTGCAGGAGCTTCCCCTGCGGCACACGTGTGCCCACGCGTGTCTGTTGGTGTGTAGGGCTAACCCGCTGTGTGCCCAGCGCCTGGGGGCGCGTCCTGGTGCTCCTGTCCTGCAGGGTCTCCTCCGTCTGCTGTCGCGTGCCCCAGCCCCGGTTAGCCCAGGGGCAGCCGGTGCTCCCCGCGCCTTGCTCCCATTCCCGAGCAGGCCTCGGCTGCCATTGCAGCACCTCGGGGTCTCCGGGGCCCCGCCGGCTGCTGAGGAGGACGGGACACGCTGCAGCTCCCCCCGGCAGCGCAGGGACCTGTCCCGCTGCCCTCCAGCCGGGCTCCCCTTCCAGTGCCCCAGGGAACAACGTCGTGGTTGCTCTGCCCCCAGCCCTCAAACCTCACCGTGGGGCCTCTGCCACGTCAAGGTGGTGGGGCTGCGCCAACCCCAACCGTGCGGGAAGGGAAGGGAAGGGAAGGGAAGGGAAGGGAAGGGAAGGGAAGGGAAGGGAAGGGAAGGGAAGGCTCACATCCGTGTGCCCAGTCCTGTGCTCATTGTGCGCAGAGCCAGGCACATCTTGCTGCAGGGATGGGCAGCGGCAGAACTGGCACGCACCAGGGAAAGGAACAGGGCTGTTATTAAAATACCCACCAAGGTCCGGCAGCCTCAATTTTACATGGGTCTGAAAAACCCCAGGCTGAGGGTTGTTGCTCCCATGCTGGTGTGTTATGTGAGTTTCATGGACTTGTACATGCTATTCTGTAAATGGGTTTTATGCACTTGTTTAGTCTGCTATTCAATAAAGAGCATTACCATAGCAACTGCTCCATCACATGGCATACACTCATGCTGTCTCTGAGATAAAGAGCACATTTTAGAGCAGCATATTCTTAATGTCTATGTCCTAAAATGCAATTTTTGATGATGATTATTATTTTTCAGGGAGAATATTTGTGATAAGCGCCCATGCCTCCGTAGTGTCTCTTAACTCCTGTTACTAGTGCTCTGGCAGAGGACTGTGTACCTACAGCAATTTCTTTTTAATTTGTAGGTTTTCACACACAGATCATGAAATATTTGTTAGTTCAAGTCACAGCGTGGGGCCTCGTGTCAATGGGATGCAAGCCTTTTTGTCACATTTAGCAGAGTTTTTGCCGGAGCGCTATTTCTGGGGAAGCAATAGCCACTGCCTGCTGCCTCAACCTGCCCTCGCTCCTCCGCCACGCGCTGCAGGAGCGCAGTGCTCGTGCCGCTGGCACATCGATGGCTCCTACGGCGACCGAGCGTGTCCCCACGGTGCTGTGCCTCTCCTCCACCGGCCTGCAGAACTGGGAGTTTGGTGGTCGGTCCCTGTCCCCATCCCTGCCCCTGTCCCCAGGCGTGCTGCTCCGTCCCCGCGCCTCGTGTCGGTGCCATGGGTGTGCGAGTGGCAGGGAGCTGTTACGGCTCCTGCGTGGCCACGGCTGCCAGGCTGCAGCCCCCAGCAGTAGGTCCAAGCGTGCCACAAGAGCTCATGAAATACAACGCGCTCGCATCCTGCTGCCACCTCCCGTCCCTACAGGAGCCCTTCCCGAAGCCCCGTTTTCTCCCAGGCTGGGGAATCATTTTCTAAAATGTTTGTCACCGAGGAAGTTCTTCACAACTCACTGCCCAGGCCTAGAGGAGAGGATAACAGAGTCTGTGAGGCTGTGAGATAGTTGTTAAATTGAGTAAAAGCCCATCGGAGCATCAGGGTGCATTCTCTGTTAAGTACTCGGTTCCCCACATGATGCTATCTAATTGTTTCTTGAATGATCTCAGCGTTTCTGCCTGGCTGAACTTGCCTGCCAGGCCATTCCACATTGAGGATTCTCGGCATGAGAAGGGCTTCCCAGTGCAGTCTCCAAACATGTTTCCTACTTGCGCTGACATCCTGTCTGTTCGAAGCCCAAATTTTAGCTCATTTGCTATTTTACTTAGAGTAGGATGCATATGGAAGATTCTTTAAACATGTTGCTGATTTGTAGCTGAGTTGCAGATCACAACAATGAGATGTTTGTATTTTTTGGCAACTTTGTGTTACTGTAACCAAAATATGTTTGTGGGGAGAGGCTTCGTGCCCTGCAGTGAGGCTGTGCAGGACTATGAACGTAAATAGCAGGTGGGGCTGAATGCTGCTGTTGTCGTGTAGCGCGCGTAGTGCTGGGATTTGCCCAATAGCTCCGTTCCCTACAGTCAGTAACTCAGCAAACCCGTCCCGGTGCACAAATGCATCCAAATCGATCGTGTGCTGGGGGGCGTTTTGTGGTGCAGAGGGCTCAGGTCGACTGGCTCGTGTACGCTTGGGCCCAGCCCAAAGGCTGCGGGAGTGACCTGGAACATCAGCATTAACTCCGGTGGATTGTAAACGCGGATGTCTCCACGGGAAGAAATGTGCATGTAATCCCCACTGCACACCTCCTCCTAATCCTCGTCCTCTTCTTCCGAAGGACGTGGAGGGTGCACAGCAGCAGCAGCACACCCGGGGCGCTGGGATTTCCCGTAAGACCTGGTGGTTTGCTGGGGGCGCAGCCAACACGTCTGGCGTGGCCCCTGCTCCCTGCGCCACTGCTACATGGGGTACAGCATCGCAGTGGGGTGTCAGGGCTGCAAACCATCGGCTGCTCTGAGCTACAAAGCCTGGAAGAATTAACATTGCTCACAATTATCCAACCATCTTAATTACTTGCCCAATATTCCATCTTGCTATTAGCTGCCCAAGTCATTTGGGGATTTTCCAGACACAACTCCTAACCGGTTTGTTAGCCGGGAAGCGGAAAACGAATTAGAAAGTAGGAGTAAAAATTACCACAGTGCATTAAGACCTATCAAGCCATGCCCAGAAATGCTAGTAGCTCCTCACGTCAAGCAACCGAGGAGCAAAAAGGGCTGGAAGAGGCCGGAGCACCATCGGTGGCAGCCCGTGTGTGCCTCACAATGTGCCTGGAGCCCTCGCAGAGGGTGTGAAGCAAAAGGTCCTTTGGTTCCTATCCACCACCTCAAAGTGCAGAGCGTGCCATTGAGAAAGCTCACTGCTCCATCAAGATGCCCCCAACCTTTCTGTCCTACTGGGGCAATCCCACATCTGCCGGCAGCAGGAGGGGGACAGAAGGCAGCCGCGGCCCCGCGCGGTTCGTGCTGCTGAGCGTGAGGTACAGCCACAAGCGGCTGATAAGGGTTTGTCATACCGGGAGCCCCACAAGCTGAAGGGAAGCGATTGTTCACAGCTCTTGCGCTATCTGGCACTGTCCATTAGTGTATTCTGTGCTAGTAATAAAATTTTACAGGTTGATCATTTAAATGTGGGTTAGAAGTAAATTTGATGATCCAACCGGAAAAGTAACAGAGACTGGTCAGTCTGTCTTTTCCCCCCAATCAATATACCAAGTGACATTAGACCCAACACGCCCGATTAGGCTATAGTTAAACAGTTTACTCATAATAAGAGGTTATTGATCGGGGGGCTTCTGACACGGGGTGGGGGTGGCAGTGGCCGGGGAGGTTTTGGTGGAAGCTGCAGCTGCAGGGAGCCGGCGCCACCGCCGTGTTCTCAGCACTGCTCCTCATTTCTGCTTGTGCTTTTATTAAACGTGTCCTGAACCCTTTGATGTGATAGAGAAAATCAGCAACATAGGTCTCCCTCTTTGTTCTGGGATAAGCAGCAAGCTTGCTTTCTGCAGCTATCTTGATCAATGAGCGAATGCCTGGTATCAAAACCACATGGAGGGAGCGGAGCTGCAGGGTGATCCCCTGAGAGCGGTTTTGATTGGAGCTCCGAGTTTTGTATTGAAAGAGGAGGGAGACAGACAGGTTGTTTGAAAAAATTCCCTTTAGACCAAACGCTGATGTTGGAGCTGAGCTACAAACACTTCTGCTGTAAGAAGTGCAACTTTATCAGTTTTCTAGGTTAAATGCTGCTCTTTGGAACGTAACGTGCACTCTGCCTAGTTACTCCTCTGGCCACATCTTCCAGAAGCTTGTCAACATTAATTGTGCATCCAGTCTGACTGTTATTGCACTAATTAATTACTTAATTTTTCAATACACATTTTTATTTTTATTTAAAATTCCCCCATTACCGAATCAGGAGCACTGGCTGTCTGAGCCTGCAGGGCGCAGAGGACAGAAGCCCCGGAGCTGCTCCTGCAGTGTCCGTATTTAACCGGCCACATTCAGCTTGGGTGTTTGCACACTGCCTGCTGCTTGGCACAATGGGTACAAATTTTGGCTAGATACTTTTTTTTTTTTTTTTTTTTTAATCACCATATTCCCAGTGGATTTTACAATTGAGTAAGCAAGACCTTCTTCTTTAAAACAATCTCCACAGCAATTTAGTCTAATATCAAAGGTAAATCCTCTACCTGTCCATAATCTTCCATGGAAACGTAGTATTTGAATATTTGCTGTACCATTTCAACATTTACTTCAGCAATTAAGGGGTATCTAATTAAACATTCGGCATGTGCAATGTGCAAGTTTTTGTGTAGTGATATAAAAATTGTTAAACATTAGTATAAGGTTAATTTTGACTGATTCAACAGCTTGCTTGCTTTTAGGCTTCCCATTGACAGCCAAACTGCAGGGTTTAATGCAAAGCTTCACATTGCCGCTTATCTGCCCTTAATTAAAATTAAAACGTGAGCAACAACACAGAGATATTTTGTAGACATCTTGGAAGAGGAGAAGCAGAAGCTCGAGTGATGGTTGTTTAATAAGATTATAATTGGAGAGTTAAAGCCTTGTGATCTATTTGAAGACTGGTTTGGTGCTGGTGCGGCTCCGTGGCAGGCGAGCCCCAGGTGCCTGGCCAAGCATCCCTTGCCGACATCTGGAACCAGTTGCAATACATCACTGTCAAAACTGCTTTCTATACGTATCTGCATTTACACATTAGTTACCCACGCAGCACTCATCAAAAAAGCTGAACAATCTTGACATGGTGTCCCTGGTGGAACGGCAAAGGTGAACCGAAGTTGGGAGGCAGTGTCTCGCGTCACTGTCTGCTGAGCTTTTACAACAGGAAGCCTGATTAAAACTGAAAGGAAAAATTTATCGTCAGCTTCTGCTTTGTATCATTTTACCTACAAAAAGAGTATTTTTTTCCATGTGAAACATGGTATAATGGGGGCCGTAGATGCTTTTAGTTTCCATCGCTTGCCTTTAGTACAGAAAGGCACTTTGCTGGACTGGTCACCGTGGCAGGACTGCTGAATAGGTTTTAGGTGCCTTATTATCCACATAATTTCCTCTCTCTTGCTCAGTTCTTGCTTTGAATTATAGAACCCATCTACAGTTCATTCAGGTTTGTTGCACAGGGGTAGATGTAACTTGGATCGAGTAAGTCTATGTAACGTGTTAATATTGCTGAATGAGCCTGTGTCTGTTACTGCAATGAAATGAACAGTACTCGCGTCTGTCAGTGATGAGAACTGAGGAGCAGAAAAGAGAGTAACCAAGAATTTCCACACAAGTTTAGGGATTAGGAGTTAATTAGGAATTAAAAGTAAAAATGTAGAGGAACCAGATGAGCAAGGGACAGAGCTGATCAGATGTGCCCTCCAGGATACAAGCTCACTGCTCGGGAAGAAAGGCAAGATTTCATTCTTGGTGCAAGGTCTAAAAGGGAGGTAATGCAAAATAGTGTATGTATTTTTTCACTTAAAAATGGCTCTGTCACTGTGTGCACTTGCACTGAAAGCCGGAGCTGTGCAGGGCCAGGCCCACAACCGGGGCAGCGGGGCCGTGGCCCCCAGCCCTGAGCACGCAGAGCTTGCAGCTCTCAGAAACTCCCACCCCTGAGGGGTTACGGCTGGAAATGTCATTGCCGTCCTCTGGGTACCCACCAGCCCCACCACAAACCTTCCCTGCAGGAGCTGAGGCTCGCTCCTGCCAAAGGGGCAGCAGTGGACCGGGGGGTGAGCTCTTCCTCTGGGCAGCACCTGGCTCTCCTCCTCCTCCATTCATCACAGCAGCCAAAGATGAAGGAGAAAACAATTCCAGTGCCCAGCACAGATGGTGGGAGGGCTCCTAATGATGCCGTAAATGTCCCTTCTGAGGAGGTTAGCCCTAACCCGCAGCAAATTTGTCCTGTCAGCCCAGGAGTGGCTATCAGCCTTCTCCATCTGTCTGTGGAACTGGGCAGCATCTTGAAGGCACCCTCCTGCCTCGTGTGCTGGTTCCACAGCCGCTCCGGGGTGCTCGGCTCAGCTCCTGGGGCAGCAGTGTCCTGGTGTGCATCCCTGCGCTGGCCGTTCCAGTAGCATAGAAATATTGCCACAGGTGGGAAAGTTGTGGAAATACAGAGAAAATTTTCCCAAGCTGGGGATTTTCTTTGAAAGTTTTGGGAACTCTTGTGCTTTTCATTGAAGGCCTGCTTGGTTGGCAACACCTCCGAGTCAGTTGTATCAGCACTGTTCCTGGGGCCGTGTGGCTGGGCTGTTTGTTTCACACTCGGCCTCTCTGGCTGCCATTTCGTGCAGTGTCAGCTGTATTGACATTGCAACCGAAACAATCAAACCTGCTAAACTATTTCTGAGTTCTTTTCAGTGGTGTTTCATGTGCAGTTCTCCTTTGCTTCTTAATTCCACTCCAGCATTCCTGGAATTCAGAAAATTCTCCTCTGAAACGTGACTGCCTCAGCCTGCCTCCCCCTCGGCAGGCTGCTGCGGCCCCCTGGCACGCCTCTAGCAGAGAGCTCAGGGACACCTCCCTCGCCCAAGTAGGTGAGAAGTAAATGGGGCATGGAGTTATTTAGTTTAGATCTTTTCTCTGGGAAGAGAGGAAAAGGATTCTGGAATATGAGGAGCACAACTCATTTTTCATAGTTCTCTCTGCTGTGGCATTGATGCCATACTATGCTTCATGACTTGCTGTTTTCATTAGACATGTCCAGTAACTCTGGAAATGGCGATAAAGTGCCTCTCTAACTCGTGTTTACTTCAGTAACTAGACAAACAAGAAATATTGCAAAGTTTTGGGGATGGAGGTACTTTGTCTTTAGTGATTTCAGGTGTTTGGGTATTTGTAGCATTTCTGAGTTGGTTTTTTTTTGGCAGCATTCTGGTAACCTCTGCATGGAAGAACTCGACAGATTCTGTACAGGATTTAAGTCCTGTTTAAGCTGGTAATGAGAAAAGCCAAAATGTTCCATGGAAATGAGTGTGTTGGCACTGCATTGCTCCTGGTGCGAGGGAGCACAGCCCAGCGTGCTCTTGGCAGGCAGGTGACACTCAGAGGCTGCCATGTGCTCAGCACTGTGCAAAGCACTCTGTGAAGATGACCCTTGCTGCTGTGTGCTTATGAGCGAACCAGGGCAGCATCAGGTCTGGTGATTATGGCCTTAGTTGGTGCTGATTTTTTGTCAGGATATCGGCAAAAATGGTATTATCTTTGCTTTACAGACTAGTGGAATATGATAAAATCCAAGTTCATTTTAAAGAAAACAAAAATACCTTATATACATTGACTTCTTATTCAGCTTCTTGACTCTGCTTTTCACTTTAATAACACAAGCTTCACTGAAAAACAAACAAAATTGGTGCCCAATGAGCCTAAACTGAAATCTCAAACAATAGCAACAACAAACCAATTAGAGTTCCTCTTGGTTTTATGTTGAGTGTAAGCACTGACTTTGTGGAATCAGTACAAAACGTGAGTGATGCATGAAATGGAAATTTCCTGCCTAGTGTGTAGAATAAATGCAGACAGAGCTGTGATGCACACTGCAATGTGCAGCCTACATGCAGCCACAGGAAGAAGCCAAGCTCAGACATCTGCCAGCAGAAACCATGTCTTTATGTAGAAGTTACCTTTCATTTCTTATTTACTCTGGTACCTTTGGAGCAGATAAGTGATTAGACTGATTTACTTTATCCTTTTAGATCTATGTAGATCCTCCCCAGAAAACAGTCAGAGGGACATGGCTTTGGGGCTGAGGGACAGCCTTTTTAGAAGCCTCCTGTGCTACCTCCAGTGCTGAGATGTCCCTCGGAAGTCGGGGAGGGCATCGGCCGATGTGCGGCCCTGCAGAGACACGTGCAGTAGTCCTGGTGACATTAGTCAGTTTTAGCACGACATGCGCTACCACAGAGTGTCACCTCCCAGCATCACAGACACACAGATGTCCTCAGACACAGGCCATCTCCGGCTTTCCAGAGAGGAGAAATGAAAAAGCTCTCAGGAATTTGCTTTTGTTTGGGACTCCTGAATGAAATGTATTTATTGGTTAAAGATCCATGCTAACTCATTATTACCTGAAATAAGGTTAAAACAAATTCAACCAAATCATCTGGGTCTCCTGAATCAGGTGGAGAGCTGACTTGGTCTAGCACTAGTCTCTGATGGTGATTAGGAGCAGATGTGTAAGGAGACGGCTAGCAGGTCATGCGTGAAGCAAAGACCTTTCTGACACGCTGTCCCATCAGCCAGCAGCTTGTGAGATGGGTTTTGTGGGCAGGGAGCCACATCTGCACAGCCGTGGGTTTTGACGGCCTCTGACGGGCCCTTCCCTGGGCGCTGTGGTGCTGGTGCCTGCACCCTGTGGCCGGGCGTGTGCCCCCACACCCCGCAGGCCCAGCTGCGGCTCCTTGTTGGGTGCAGCAGACGGAGCTTCAGCTGTGCTCCCTGAGTGACCCGCTTTCAGCTCTTGTAGCTGCTGTAGATGAGGTGATATTTAGGGGTGATAGTCAAGGGGCAGCAGTCAGCATTGGCTAAGAAAGCCACCTATCGGCCTTGGACCCGGTGGGGCAGCCCATGTGGCGCCGAGGCAGCAGGGCAGGCCCTCCTGAGCGGCGGTGTGGGCACCCGGCTGCTGCCACTGCTCCCGGCCCTGGCCTGGCCGTGCCGTGCCGTGCTGCCCTCCGCGAGGACACGGCAGGGTCAGGCCAGGCTCTCATCTTGTCGGTGATCCGAGCCTGCTTCCATCACAAAGGAGCAGACCCAGGAGGGTGCAGCAGGGGTCCTGGGTGCCGCAGCCCCCATGAGGGGCTGGTGAGGAGCCGCTGTGCCTGCACCCGCCGGGTCCGGCCTGGGTCTGACACCACCCTCAGCCCCAGTGCCGAGTTTTATTATGAATTAAGAGTAAAACTCCTTCTCTGCCACAGAAAAAAACTACCTCCATTTTTCAGAGTGCCTCTGTTTATATAGTTTATGGGAGAAGAGGGCTCTTAATATTTCAGTGTCATGACCATAAAATGAAAAGGTTACTGCTTGCTACAAAGGCTTGCTTGGATCCAGCACCAATTAATTTTCAATCTAAAATATATGTCTCCTGGCCATCTCACAACAGCCGTGAGCAGGAGGTTCCTCCTTAACACATTTGAGCCACAAACCCAGTTAAAGGATTAGGCAGCTTTTTCCATGCTGTTTTGTTCACCCCCATTGGGGATTCCCATTATCCTTGATAGACTGTTAGCGGTGACAGTGGGATATGATAGTTTTAGTGTTTTCCTCTTCCCCTGTTTGGTGTCCGTGCAGAGGGCTACTTGGACCTCAGCTTTAATTTTCTTTATAGGTGCGAGCGGAGCATATGCTAAAGGTAGGCGTTACTGTGCAGAGTTGCTCCTGAAAAATTATCTGCAGAACGACTTTAATTTATCTGTGCAGCACTTCTGCTGGATAGAGCACGCTGCAGCTTCCAGCCTGCATTGCCTTGCTCCTAGGTGTAGCCCAGCCATTCTTTAAATACAAGGGGCAGAATAAGGCTTGAAGTTGTACCAGACCATTGCAAACACACGCTGACTTTCTGGAGGGTGGATGAGCTTCTCTTTATCTTTATTTATTAATAAAAGACGGAATGCCTTGGGAAACAAAAGGTTTTAATGGCTGGTGCTTGGTATCCTTGACAACACTCCCCAAAGAATATTACATTAGGGCACCAGAGAACTTTTAAAAATAAGTAATGGAATTCCGTCTCTGTTATGCTTTTAGTAGTCATTTCGGCCATGGTGCAGCGAGGTCATAAGCTGAGCTCAGTGAAGGGAGCCAGAACACGAAATGATGCTGAGAGAACGTCTGGGAGATGAGAGGTACAGAATTACAAGCGAAAGTGCAGGCCTGCTGAGGCAATTACAGCTTAATGGGGTCATTTGGAAGGCAATTGCCAGGGGTTAATGTAGTATGGAGAGATGAGGTGAGATTGAAGTGAAATTTGGGGCTGGAAATGTGTTAAGATGAAAGATCAGAGTGCAGCGGATTCTGCAGTGCAGAAGGTTTATATCATGCAAAAAAATTGAAAAAAATATAAAAGTAGTAGCCAGATGTTTCAAAATAAATAAATAAAACCTTAAGTAAACGTTTTTAAAAAGTGTAATAGCTGCATAAAAATATCCTGTGCTCAGAAAGGATTGTAAAGTGTAAGACAGTATTTAATGCAGCATAAAAGGACTTCATTTGAAGCGAAAGTTCTGTTGCATTTGTCTGCCCATATGCAGAGGCAATGTTGTTCGGCTGTTTCCATTATTGACACAGTATACTGCCTTATGAAAATAGTACTGCTCTCTCAGCTGTTGTGCCTTATTTAAAGAAATCCATTGTTTTGAAACAAAAAGTGAGAAACAGTCCCCTATACACATATTTTGATATATTTGTAATGGATTCATCACATTATCTTTTCAGGCATTAAAATAATACTCATAAGATGTCAAAATATTACAAGAATTACAAGCTAGCATTCTTTGAGAGTGGGTATTTTGGTTCTGAGAAGTATGCTTAAATATTACAGGTGTTTAAATTAAAAATGTCAAACCATGAAGGCATAATGGAAGTAATCATTTTTACACAGTTTTAAGCCGCGCAGTGTTGGAGAAAGCTTTGCATTCCAGACTATTGTGAATGAGCAGAGTTCATAAGCATTCAAAGGACAAAAGAGATCATTATGCTTTGTTACCTCAGCCAGTTCATTACCTTAATTGCTGAGCGTAATCCAGTCTTGGAAGAAAACTCTAGGGCTTTAAGGAGATCAGCACTGGCACCCCATGACACAGAAAATGGAAACCCTTTCCTGCACCACGGCCACTCCAGGCACGCTAAACCTTGATCAAAGGCTGAACTTCTCCGAGGGTCGGCCATGTGAAAATCCCCCGGAGCTGTACCATGCGCTGAACCGTAATGAAGTGCAGGAGGTTCAGCACCGTTCCTGCGCGAGTGTGACCGTCCTGGATCACTGGCTGGCAAGAGCACATTATCATCCTCTCAGATAGGTGAAGTTTTAACATAGTTCTGTTTAGTAGGGATAATATGTCTCTTTCTGTAACAGCTCTCTGCATATTACGTGAACTGAACAAACTCTTAATGTGCAATAATACCGTAGAGCTGAGAGACAGAGCATGGAGCTTTCCATCAGGCAGGAGGCCACTTTTCCAGGAACGGCTTGTTAAATTCTCCTTAGCTGCATGCAAGGAGAGGCATTTGCAGGCAGGCATTTGACTACAGAGCCACATCTCAGCTGTGAAATGATGCTGAGGAGTTTGTTTGGGAAGATCAGATTTATTGTAAATACATCAGAGCAAGTGTTGTTTTTTTTTTCTTTTTTCCACCGGTGTTTCTTTGACATATGTGTGCTTTGTATCTAGTTATCTGATCCGACGATACAGTCTTTCTCCCCCTGTACAGTTGCATATATTAAGGCTTTTAAGAAATATAGTAAAACAAAAAATATGACCTTTAAAAGCATGGTTGAGTTGCATTCATTTTATAACCATCAAAGCAACTCTTTACTGTTGTAAGGTAGAAAAATCAATGATGCAATCTTTTTCCTTTTGCCTCGTGCAATCCGTAATTGAAATGGAAAATCAAATGAACGGCTAACAGATAATTGTTTTATCAATATTCCCTGCCTGCCCTACAAGGGTCAGCCTAGAATGATCATGAGCCACGGATATGATGAGGACAAAATGTGAAATTGAACAGCAAGGAGGCAATAAATCAACCTTGACAAGAAAGAGTGACCAGCATGTAGCTCTTGTAGGCAGCTTTTGGGACACTTTTTGTCTCAGGTGTCTGCACTGATTTAAAAAAGTGAGAATATAATATTTGAAGCTCTACCAGTGGGTAAACAACTGCAGACTATTTCTAGGTTAAGGCGTCATTAAAGTAAACATGCTGCAGCTGAAAATAGGAGGATATCGGGGCATAGCGGAAAAAATCCCAAAGCAAAATAAACAGGGAAATAATGGAATATTCTGAGATTATTGTGAGTGAGAAATTCCTGTGTCCTCCCACGTGGTGCTAGAAGACTAAAAAGGGTAGCAAATACATTAACATACATTTTTCAGGCTGCTTCTTTGCTGCCTCATTGGGTATGAAAACTGCCTTGGATTGAGTTTCTGGTATTTTGCATCCTCCTCCGTCCAGGTGTAGGAGCAGCCGTAGTCTCCCACCATCTGAAGGCTGCTCAAGCTCCATCCCAGTGCCGGGCAGGGGCACTCTTGCTGTCCTACACCCCAGGGCTTGGGGGACACACCACCAGCCCCTCTGCTGCTCTACTGCTGGGTGCAGAGAGCCGGGGGCGTGGGGACCAGGCTGGTGCTGCCTGGGGACTGGTGCCCGTGGTGGGCAGCCCCCCGGCCCTCCCAGCCCCACGCCGATCCCAGACCCCCAGAGCTCGCCAGCTGCCCTTACTGGCACCATAAAGCGGGGTGTTTGGCACGCATGTGGTGAGCGTGCCAGAGCAGATGTGGAGCAGTTGGCAGTTCTACACACCCCTGTTCTGCTCATAATTCGATCCCTTCATTTCTTCCACTTGAGGCTGGACAGGTTCTTGCTTTAATTTTGAGAAATGCTTATTAAAAAAAGCCAAGTCTGGCTGCATTTTTCTTGGTGGTGCTGAAAGGCAGCTCTGAGCAAAACAACGAGGAGCTGGGAGAAGGAGCCTTTGTTCAGGGAGGGGCTGGCTGGGTGAAGGGCTGCTGTCTGTGGGCCTGGTCTCCTTCAGCTGAAGGAGAGCAATGTCAGGGTGCTCTGGGGCAGCACTGCTGTGGGGTCCTGTGGCCATGGTGCTGCAGCCCCCCTGTGCAGGGCTTCACCTGCCTGCCCCATCCTACCCTGTGCCATCCCGGCCCCCCGTGCCCCATCAGCTGGGGTTTACTGACACAGTATTTTAAACTCACTGCCCTCCTTCCCCCAGGGTCTAGGCTGAGAGTTATAACCTCTTTTTACTACAGGTTTTGTTCCAACTCATTTCTCATCAGGCTTTCCCCTGCTGCTCGGCCAGGTCGGGCCTTGCTGCCCGGGAGGCGCCTGGCAGCGGGGGCAGAGGCTGGGCTGGGGCACAGGGTGTGCTCGGGGGGCTTGGGCAGGACAGGAATGGCCCCTCGGCCTTCCCTGTGGCCCTTGGGGGCAGGAGTTCCCTTCTGCTCGTGTCCCTGATGTAGTGAAGTGCCAGCTGCGCCATCACAGTCCTCCTCGTCCTTGCAACCACCACAGCTTAGGCTGTCTCCCATTCATCAGGGGATAAAAAGTAGAGGGGCATGCAGTGGAAGGACCATGCCTGCTCCCCAGCAGCCAGGGAGGAAACCTCCATGCTGCAGGCAGGACACTGGACAATTCTGCAGGCCTGCTCAGCAAAAGCTCTATTGTCCTTTCCTTGAACACACCTCTTCGCCTTTTCCCTCCTGAGGGTAGGAGATTAAGCTGGATGTGTGAGGAGATGTGCAGACACACACAAAAGATCAAGCTAGATCGTTACAGGCAGTAACTGATTCCATAACCGTGTTTACCAGGCACACGGTACCTACAGGACTTCTAATAAACATCGCATAAATCCAGCTGTGCCGAGAGACACGGGTACAATCCACCGCATCTTTAACATGCATCCTAGAAATGCCCTAAATACATATTTACACAACAGTGCCTAGGACTCCAAATAAGCTGTTCAAGCTGCCAGGCTGTTAATCCCCATTTTAATGCCTCTGGTCTATCAGATGAGTGTGCTGGTTGCAAGTCACTTGGCTGTGCAGGAGGGGCCCACCAGTACACCCTGCCCGGCTGCAGAGGCAGCGTGCAGCACAACCCGGGCTCCTGAAGATCTCCAAACACATTTGCTCCAGAGGCCAGACCTCCTTCAGCAAGGCCTAGGTGAATGGCATGTGTTTGGGGTCTGCGTTGGGTGCTTTTGTTTCACCGGTTACTTGGAGGGCCATGGGGTGCTCCAGGCCTGTCAAGGACCGGGCTCCTTGCTTGCTTTCCTATGGCCGTGGCTCCCGTTCCCACTGGCAGTGCCTGCAGCAGCTCAGAGCAGAGGGATTGCCTTCTGTGATGGGACAGTAATGCCCCCGAAAATGTGCAGGAACAGGTACAATTCCTGTGTGAGGGAGCAGGCGGCTCTGCTGTCACCCTGTCCTTGAGGATCCGGCGCCGACCTCTGGCAAGCCCTTCTCTGTAGGGCATGGCTCGTTCTCTGGCTCTGTAAGTGTTGTTTTCTGATGGACACTGCTAGGAAGCACAATTATGTCTATTTTTGGGCCCAGCCTGGCTGCCTCTCATCACGCGGGGAAGCAGCAGTGGGGGACACCGGGGAGTGCCCCGTGTTGCTGGCGGGGCCGGGTGTGGGCTGGCGCTCGCGCTCAGCTCTGACACGGGCTTGGCACAGCAGGCAGGGACTGGCCAGGGACCTGCCTAATTTGTTTTTGGGTTTTGGAAGGATCAGGACCGCTGCACATTTATTTTTACTGACATTGATATAATAATTCAGTTTCCTTCATGAATTAGATTTGGGGAATTTGAAACTTAACTCTGGTAGTGCTTCTCTCCCAATTTATTACGTATGCTTAAATAAACATGTTGAATTAACTTTATAAGGCTTGTAAAAACTACAGATAAAACTGCTCTAGGAAATCAACATTCTAAATCATGCTAAGTCTCTTCCCATTTTGCTCATCCTCTAGCAGGGCATTGACAAAAATATGAAATTGATTTGGTTGAAGGGTGTTAAAGAGCCGACAGCCAAATGTCACAAACAATGAATGGCTGCAGTGTTGAGAAAATCAATAGGGAGGTTAAAGCTGGTCTTGTGAAAGACTTGGCAGACTGCTCTGTTCCAGGAAGATATCTGTCTTCTGGCCTTGGTTGCATGATCAAAAGGAAAACTTGATAGGTTTAATGAAGGGAGATACTGTAAAACTGACAACAGAAATATAGACACTGTGGTAAACTGCAGTGCACATCAGTGAGTGGAGCTATTAGATACATTTTTCAGTCTGAAAAAATATTTATAGGTAAAGATGTCAAAAAAATATTAGTGCATTCCTCCACTTTTTCACATTCATTCTTCAATCAGCACATGCATTTGCATGGACTAAACAAAGGTTTGCACTCTATGCTTAATTGTACAACGGGATGGCAAATGTATAGGGCAAAATAATTAGCATGATAATTAGTGAACTGTAATGTTTTCAAATAATTGCGTGATGAGATTGCACAGCCAAAGTGAGATTGGAATCTCTTTATTTGGAGATGATATTTCAGCAAATCATAACAAATAACGAAAAAGTGAACCACTGTTTCATCAATTAAAAGCAAGACAGTGTGACGGCAAACTGTTCTGTAGTCCACACCAATGCGTTTCACACGGGCATTGTGTCTCATGCTGTTATTGATAAATATACAGTTGGGCTTGAAATCAGTTTTGTGAATATTACATCCACAAATATAAATGAGGATGCCAGCCATTAAAAAAGGTTAATAATGTTAGATTAATTTTGTTTTTGAAATCAGCTTGTAAACAAAATTTGCACTGATTTGCACCTGACCTATTAGCAGTGCTCCTATATAACATATTGCACCATTAGGGAAAAAAATTGTTTAAGGTCTGAATTATTACTTCCCACATATTTGTTTTCCAAACACAGCACTGCACCTCAGACTAAACCGTATAATAATATTTGAAGTAATGTGGCACCTTTGCAGCATTTATTTTTCCAAAGCACTGTGTTAAGCATATATGTTCATTTCACAAGCCTGTTTGCGTTAGTTGTCATCTGTCAGTTCTGGGTATCTTTTCTTCCCCCTTTTTTTTTTTTTCCCTAGAAAAATGAACTCATTAGTCTAAAACTCCCAAATGCCACATTCAGCTCAAACAGCGAAGATGATAACCTGTAAAAAAAGAGAGGAGAAAAGAGAGAAGTAGTCTGGCAGGTTTTCTGCAAGTGGACGCTGTAATAAAAATGCCCCCTACTTTGTTGGGATGGTGTTTGTAGGGCTGCTGCCATATGTTACTTTCCTTTTTAGCTGGGATTATGCCATCATTATTGCTGATAAAAGCTGTTTACTGCCTTGGCAAAGGAGTGATGCTTGGCGCAGTTTGGAAGCCGCCATTCAGTTTACAGAAAAGTGCATTTAGTGCCAGATGCTAGGATCCAGGGGCTTTGTTATCTTTTCCCATTATTGGGATCATCCATTGTCTGTTTTTTCCTCCTTTTAACTTAGCCACGGCTTTGTTGTTTCTGTTTTAGATTCACGTCGGTGCAGGCAGGTGCCACCGCAGGTTTCAGCTGGCTCTGCGGGGCCAGGCGGCACCTCTCAAAGCGGGTGGCTCGCGGCACGTTGCGTGTGCTGCCCGCACGGCTGCGGGATGAGCTGGGTCCGGGCCCCAGCAGCCCCAGGGCACCCGAGGGCTGCCCGGCCCCGGGGCTGAGCTGCTCAGCACTGTAGGAGCAGGGTGAGGAGCATCCCGCAGGGCACCTCAGCCCCCTGGAGCCCTTTCTAGAAAGCTCAGGACTGGGGCCCTGGCACAGTCACTGCAGGGCAGTGAAGGAAGAAGTGCGGAAAATGTGCAAACGAAAGAGAAAATCGTATCTGAGTCTGGAGGTGGCCATAATTCATATGTAAATGCTCTTAGCATAGACTAACAGAGCTGTTGGATGGGCGGCAGCTCCGTTTGTGCCAGGCTTTCCATTACAAAACGTTATCTTCTCCACAGAGGAGAGAGCGTATCTGGTCCGAACGTCGCTAACAGCTGGGGGAAGCGAGCAGCAGGCTGGTGCTGCTGGGTGGCCGTGCTGCCCGGCAGGGTCTGCTCTGTGGCGGGTGCCACAGCCCGGTGCTGCGTGGCCCCCACCTGCCGTGACACCCCAGCCCTGCCCGAGCTGCTCATGACCGCGGCTGGCCGGGCCGTCCGCAGCTCCGGTGGCACCGCAGGATGGTGCCCGTGTGCCTCCTGCCCGCTGGAGCCAGGGCCTGTGCCATTAACGCACCCCTCGCAGCGACCTGGGTAACATGCGGCACCATGTGCTGGTTCGGCTTGTGAGGAACACAAACTGTGCCTGTGCCTGTGTGTCCACAGCATGAGCCTGGGAAACACCAAGTGACCAAGGGGGTGCCTCGGTGCTCCGCTGGCCTGAGGCACACCTTCCCAGCCACAGCGTGCTGCCTTCCCCCTTTGATTTTAATGCACTATTTTCTAAGTTCTGCCAAAGTAGATCAGTCTGGATACATTCCTAAGTATTATCCTAGCTAAAGATGTGGCCTTGCTGTTTGTGAACTGATCTTTGGGTGCCCACAGACCTTCTGTTGCATTCAGGGGCTCCCCAGACACTACTGGAGCAGGTCCTGGGGCTGCAGCGATCCCCCACGCTGTGCTGGGTGCTTCGTGCTGGGTGTCCTGTGCTGGGTGCCCGTGCAGGGTGCCCGTGCTGCACCGCAGCCAGCACTTGCACCGGGTGAGCCAGAACGGGCCAGTTTGCAGCTCAGAGCGATGTGGAGCACCCCGTTAACCTTCTCTGCTCTGTTATTCTTTGGGGAAGAGGCTCTGACCTTATTTCTTCTGCTAAGAGAGATGCATCTGGAACCAAATGAGGGCAGTAAAGTATAATAGAAGGCTTTACAAATGAAAGTTTTGTTTCTGCTTGTGCAATACCTTGTTTCCCCCTCGTGTATCCTGGGAAATCAGGCTGATCAATAGTTCCCATTTCAGCACAACTGCAGCAAGCATTACAACTGTATAAAATTTACAACATTGTCTGCTGTAAATTTTAATTGGAAAAGCCTTCCAGCTTTACCCTCTATCTTTACACGTTTAACTGTATTTGATTTAAAAAAAAAATCAAACAAATTTACAACGTATAATATCATGTCATACGCTTTTTATTGACAGTGTAATATAAACAGCACAAAACCACGTTCCTAATGGAAAAATGGCCATGAAAATGCGGGAAGAAGCCAGGAGCTGAGGCGGGCGCCAGGGAGCGTGGGTGCCCATGGGGGCCAGCCAAGAGGCTGGGCTGTGCCCAACGGGGCGAGCGGCTGAGCGTGGCTGGTAGCCGGCGCGGTGAGAGGTCGGCACAGTGAGAGGCCGGCAGAGTGAGCAGGGGGCATGGTGAGCAGGGGGCACGGTGAGCAGGCAGCACGGTGAGCAGGCAGCAGGGTGAGCAGGGGGCACGGTGAGCAGGCAGCACGGTGAGCAGCCGCTGTGCCACACCGCGCTGGTGGGAGAGAACGTTGCTTTCAGCACAGCTTTATTTCTGTCACAGGTCAGGCTTAAAATGCTGTGTGATACAGTTATTGACTCTAATCTGGGCATAAACACAAGTCCTCAAGCACCAGCCCAATTAATAATTTGCATAATTAACACGCATATTAAATAGGGACTGGCCTTGCATCTGTATTTGCAGTGATAGGGGTAATGAGGGCTAGCGGAGCGGCGCCTCGGGCTGGCGTGAGCAGACGTGTGGCAGTAGTAATTTTTGCTTGGATTGACAACTGCTAGACAAGCAGTCCCAGCATAAAACTAAACCCCGTTTGGCAGAATTAATCGTTGACAAACTGCTCTTAAAGCTGTAACATTGTTTCTGTCAGTTGTTCGGTTTGATGTCACTGTTAGACATAATAAATCAATAGTGTCAGAATTTGGTAATGTTTATAGCTAGCAAGGTTTATTATTTCATATGACTGTCATGTACAAATAGTGGTTATCATGGCTGCCTCTAAATTATCAAAGGCAGAATATTGCCGGGAATATATTTCTTAAATTTCCTCTCCAATTAATTCTGTGGCGTGCTGGCGGCGATGGGGCCCACTTGTGTTTTGGGAGGAATCGTTTTGTCCTCCGCACGTTTTTAGAGAGAAGTTCCAGGCATCGCCCCGCCAGTATTTATTATCTCTGTCTCACAGGCTGGACGTCAGGTCTGTGCTTTATGAACCTTATTTCTCCTGCCTGACTGGCAGCTTTTAGGCTGTCGGTGAACTCCCCGGAGCGGTTCCCTGGTGTGGCGGTGGGGTGGGCAGGAGCGGGGTTAAAATCACATTCCTGGAGAGGGGCCCAGGCGCGGGCAGGGCTCCAGCGGCCACGCAGAGGGACCGGCAGGGCACACACCGCGGGGCGAGGGCTGGGAGATGGACCCATGGGTATGGGGGTGTGTGTGCATGGCATGGGGTCTGTGCACGTGGGGTCTGTGCACACGGGGTCTATGTGCGTGGCTCTGCAGCATGTGTAGGGGACATTGCAAGGGCACTGCATGGACTGTGGGGTGCTGGAGCAGCCCGTGTCCCCACCGGCCTCATCCCCTGGCCCCATTGCACCTAAAGCACCGGGTTTGACCCGCCGACCCCTCTGCTCTCTGCAGGTCCCTGTCAAATCCTCCCGCGCACCCGCAGGGAGGAGCTGGTGGGACGGGGCAGTCCCCAGGCTGGGCTAAAACTGTCCCCTTACCACAGCAGCCTGTATAAATTACTACAATAAATTACTGCAGCCTCGGGGTAAAAGAAGCATCAAGTTATGACTTTTACATGAGTATTTAGTCAGCCATTCAATAAAAAATAGGTCTTCCAGTTGCACAGTACCATTTATCAGCTATGTATTTATTATTTATCATAGCTACACATGATGCAAATGTGAATTACCTAAGCTGCTCCTCCAAGGAGCACTTGCCTTTATAGAAATGTAAACATATATAATACAGTTTGCAAAGTCAGACACCCAGCTTTGAAAGGAAAAAGGAATCAGGGATGCAGATTTTATTTTTGCTTTCGTTTCTATAAGACAAGTTATCTGTGCTACGGTTTCCTCCTAAAGGTCATTCCCTGGATTAACTTCTCCCTCACTCCCTGCTGCTCGGAGCGGCTCTGGCTGCGGATCTGTGTGGGCGTCTGCTGCCAGCGCAGGGCCTGGGCCGGGGCAGGGAGGTGGTGCGGGGTCGTGGCTCTCACATCTGTGCCCGAGGAGCTTTTGCAGGTGTTGGCGTGTGTTCGCCATGGGGGCTGAGCCCGGCCCTGCATGGGCCAGAGGCGCTGGGGTGCTGCAGGCTCAGCGATGTGCTGGGGTGACCCGGGGTCAGTCCTCGCACCGACCACTGCCATTTACAGGCAGGAAATACCCGGAATCATTAAAATTCGTCCCACGTTTATGCAAGCTCTGGTAGTCTATAAAGTGATTTCAGTTCTAAAAGAAGGATTTGACAATTTTTTCACTGCTCCCTGTTTCTAGAGTACTGCTACTCTGGACACTGTGGTCCTATGGGGAACTCCAGGCCTTGAAGCATTTCAGATCCGTGAATTGCCTTTCAGCTTCTGGAGCCTTTTCACACGTTTTTGGGATGCTCAGGGTGCTGAGCAAGCCCTGTTCTGCTTGTGCTGGGAGTCCTGCCCCAGAGGACAGCTGTCCCCGTCCCCTTGGAGGCTGCAGCGTGGCAGCACACAGCCCACTAACCTGCCTTGCCCTGGCATTACCAGGGGCTGCTCATCTTACTGGGCATGAAAAAGCAAATCCTCTGCTATTTTATCTCTTAATTAAAGTTTGGGCCCACTTCACAACTGCTGTGGGGGCTGTCACACGTTAACAAACATTGTCAAATTACCCAGACAAGCTCACCGGTCAGTTGTGTGCACCTGTCTGATTGCTGTCCCTGCTCAGGTCTTCCTGAGCCACCACTTCCTTTCGCCTTCACAGGTTGGGCAGGTTAAGCCGGTGTTCCTGGGGGTTAGCTCCAACCAAAACCTCAGCCAATGGGGCTTCCCCCTGCAGAGCCCACGAGCTTTGGGATAAACCCGAAAGCTCACTTCCCTGACACTTCGGGCCCTTCCCAGCACACTGCTCCTGCTGCGTGCTGGTACCAAGGGAGTGCACACTGCATTACTGCGGGGTACGTCTGCGAGTGCAATCCATACAAACACAGCAAAGCGGTGCCACTTGCTGCCAAATACAATTTTAATGTTGCTCCTGTGCCCTGTGGTGTAGCCGGGTTAGCTGTGGTTAGCCCAGGTATGCCTTCAACCAAAGCGGAAGAATTACAGAAATACAGAAATACTCCAGAAGTAACCAAGCCTGTCTGTGCTGTGCTGGCCCCACAGAGCAGGCGTGCAAACTGTCCCACATCCCCTGTGGCCTCGCATCGGCGAGAGGAAACGTGGCTCTGCTGGCCATGCATCTCTGGAGTCCCCCTCCTGCATGCCGAGGATGCTCCTAGCAGGGGACTGCCCGTGCCAGACAGGGCTTTTTGCTTGTTGTTTACACGTGATACTAAATCTTTTGGAAAAAGTGTAAATGACAGCAGTAAATTGCTGAAGAGTCGAAGCTATTATAAAGAGGAAGCATTCAAAGTATGCCACATACATGTACAGTGCTGGCCAGGTTTAGGCTCTGCGTAATCTCACAGACCGACCCCACCAGGAGCACAGCCGGCACTGCCAGCCTGGAGCTGTGTTTGTGCCCTGCAGGGACCACGCCGGGTTCGCTGGCCTGGCAGCTCCCGCAGCACCCCGGGCAGCTCCCGAGGCACCCCGGGCTCTGGGCAGCGCTGGCTGCAGCCCTGGGTGTCAGGGTCAGGGTGCTGGGTGTGGGCTCTGCGCCCTGCTTGCTGGGGGTCCCCATGAGCGCTGTGCCCCCAGCCACGGGCAGCACCCTCCCGTGCAGCGCGTCCCTCGGGGAGAAGCCTCATGGGCGGCGTTGCAGCAGCTCTGCTGCCCGCGGGTCGTGGCCACGAGAGGCCCCGGGGCTGGCGCAGGCGCCGCGGTGACCTTGGGGGCTCAGCAGCTGCGGGGCCCCCTGGGAGCAGCCGGGCTCCCGTCGCTGCCGCTGGTGGCTGACAGCAGCGCGTTAGCAGCGATTTGCTGCGGGTGAGCCGTGAAGGGCCGCGCTCTGCGAAGGGCCTTTTCCTGCGGGTGCCTGCGGCTTTCCCCAGCAGAGCCTCGGAGGCTCCCGCGTGCGCCAGGAGCACACCCGGACCTGTGCGAACGGCGAGGAGACGCCGCCGGCCGGCTGGGTTTTCCGGGGGAGGTCATTAGTTAACGCATCCCAGGGATGCACGGGAGAATAACAGCACATCAGTTAGGATGCTAATTCACTCAACTGGCAGCGAGCGCTGCGAAATGACAGCTTGGAGGGGCGCGGGGGAGGGTCTGAAAATGGCAGCAGATTGGTATTTTGAACGGGGAGGGAAGTTTTATAATGATGAATAAGAAAGATGACATTTGGTGCTCACATTTAACTTGCATTGGCTGTCCGCAGGAGGGTCAGTGTGCGTAACCTCCCGTGATGAGGCCTGGGGCTGCCCAGCAGCTGACTGGGTGTGTACCCTTCAGATGGGAACAAAAAGAAAGGCCCAGATAATTAGGCCAAGTTGAACTGCAGGAGGTAGCCAGCTTCTCTGCTGCCTTTTGTATATTCATGACCCAGCTTGATTGATGGAAGGACAGTGTTTGGTGACACTGTCATTTGCAAGTTGAAAGGTAGACTACAGGCTGGAGCTATGCTCAGATGTGCCTTAAAGGGTCCTACAATAAGCTCATTTGGATGCTGATGATGTTCGCATCTGCATTTCTTTGTTTCTAACTGTTTCAGGAGGACATCTGTTAATTTGTATAGATTAGCTTGGATGCTTTCATTTAAAAACATCAAATTATGTAGCAGGACTGTTTATTATAAAAGTTTCCAAGAAAGTTTAAACTGATTTGGAAGCCATACAAAGCATAATATTTGAAAGCAGGATTTTAAAATATACAAATAGGAATACTCGTACTCGTGTTCCACCTCCCATGACCAGGAATTAAGTCTTGTATTTCTGCTGCAACGTTATCAAGAAGTGTTAGCAAAAGCATCTGTTGAATTATAAATTTGAGGATAAATGAGGCTTGCCAAATTTCATATCTGCTCGGGAGAGGAGAGCCTCTTCTGCTGGACAGTTAAAGCCTTTACCTTGGAAATGGGGGGGGGAGGGGGTGAAATGTAATTAATTCAAGAAGGAAAATGCTTTTACTGTGTAACATTTAGTCGTATTTCAAGAATAATAGTGCTCCTGTCAGAGAAGTTACATTTTTCACAGGTGCTGCTTTCAGAGAGATAGCAGGCCGGGAGCTGAGAGGGCGGCTTCACGCCCTGGGTCAGACTTTGCTCCACGCAGCCGCCGTCCTCCGGCTCCACGTGCGGGTTCCTGTGCCGGGATGGGATGGGACATCACTGCGGGGCGGGTCGCCTCCTGCAGCCCCGACAGAGGGTGAGAAATCCTCGTATTTACAGCCAAGGGCTGTGACGGGGCCGGTGCCCGAGCCAGCACTGCCCCAGGGCACCACGAGCCCTGCCGCGTGGCGCTGGGGGCAGCAGAGACGGCTCCTCTCGGCCAGCTCCATCCCAGCCACCGCAGGGACCCCTCCTCGCACGCCCCTGCCCCCGGCCTCGTTCCATGCAGCACCGGCAGCGTTAGCTCACGGCCGAGCTTGTGCTGCTGTTGTGCTTCACGCTGCACGTCCACCTCCTGAGGAAGCCTCTGTTGACCCGTGAGGCCGCTGCCTGGGGCTCCGAGCACTGGAGGTGTAGAAGTGGGGTCAGGAGACGTCCCGGTGCGGGACAGGCCCGGTCTGGGGGCACTCCCCAGCCTGCCCCCAGCCGCGGGGCACGGCCAGGCCTCTGCTGAGGCATCTTCCCCGCGCACCGGCCTGCAGTTCTCTGCACTTGGAAATAGGTGCCTGTGACTGCCACCTTTGTATTTATTCCAGTTAACACATAAACCCTAATTACCCAGATCCCAGATCCCAGAGCTGGGAGCCCATCAGTGTGGGCGACATGGCAAAGCCGGGCAGCCCGAGCAGCGAGGTGGCGGAGATGGAAAATCAGTCGGGGGCACCAGCGGTGAGCCGTGTAGGGGCTGGGGCCGGCCCGAGACCTGCTCGTGGTTCCGAGAGGTGCGGGCACAGCCTGGGGGTGAGCCTTGGGCCAGCCCTCTCCCCTCCCAAGCCCTGCAGGGGCCACGCACAGTGTCCCAACGTGCGTCCCGACAGAAGTGCCCTGACCCCCCCGGCCTGACGGGCACCTTCCCTGCTCCGCGCCCCGCAGGGCAGCATCCTGGCACGCTCCGGGATCCTGGCAGCGATCCCAGCACTGCGCGCGTCCTCCTGGCAGATTTATGGGATGGAGATCAAGGCAGGGTTTTTAGGGCGGCCGGCACAGTGGCAGTGTCCAGGAGCTGTGCCACGGGGAGGGTGGCCACCAGCCCTGCGCAGCCCAGGGTGCACGGGGTTGGCACGGATTGTGGGGTGTGGGCATGGGGCGCAGCGCACGCAGCAGCAGGGGAGTGCAGCATGCTGATGCAGGGTGTTATGATCAGAGCATATGCTGGCTATTAGTGTGCCTTTTATTTAATTTTTTTTTTTTTTTAATACAGTTTACATTGCTAGTGGCAGTGCAGGCTTAATTGCTACCTTGCCTGAATGCAGCTTAGTTTTGTAGTTACTCAAGCAGGAGGTTTTTAAAACTGTGAAATAGTTTCCCTTTCTGCATGCCCCCAGATCAGGTAGAAAATGGGGAAAGAACTGCTAAATGATGTATTTAGAAAAAGCTGTTCTACAAGAGTATTTGAAACATTACAGATCTGCCAGAAGGTCCATTAACATAAATGTTTAACTCAGACACACACAAACTTATGTACCGAAATGAAAATGTTTCATGCATTAATTTGCTGCAGAAGGTACTAACATAACAATTAGAACAACATTCTGCCTGCTTATACTTAAATTTCCTGGGGCACTGTTTCGGTGGTAATGCATAGCGTTGATGTAGTATCTCCTTGACTCTTTGCGCAGCACCCCACAGCACCACCACTGCGGCTCCTTGTGCTAAATCAAATTCTTACAGTGTTACACCCGGTATCGAAGGGGCTGGGAGAGGCTGGCAGCAGCGCAGGGTTTTGGGAAGGGTGCCCCCTCCCGCTGCTGCTCACCCATCACCAGCCTGCGTCCCATGCTCCCGATGTCCCACACGATGCTGGTACACTAACAAAGGAACTGCCTCTTCCTTCGGCTTGCTTTGAAAGCGGATGGCAAAGACAGATAAATTAAAGCAGAGGAACCATCGAGCCAGCTAGCGTAATGCTGGGCTCACTTCATTAGCGCTCCCGATTTGGTTCTCTGTCACATCCACTGTTTTTGCTGGGCTCAGGGCTTTTCCCGGCCCCGTGCTGCAGGACGGCCTGCCCTCTCAGAGGGTATCTGAGTGCTGAGCGCTCTCAGCGTGCAAACGCTGGCTTTGCTCGTTGGAATATGGAAACACCGGGGGCTTCCAGCCAGTCCCGCAGCTGATCGGGAGCTGGTTTTTGTTGCTGGCGTGCTGCTCCCAGTCACATGGCGCCGCGCTGCAAACCCCGCAGCAGCCGCACGCCGCCGAGCGGGGTGGGGGAGCAGCAACTGCAAACGTTCCTCCTCCGAGCAAATGCTTGTCCTAAACTGAGCACCGTAGAATAAAAATGGAAACATAAAAATAGCAGTTGGAAAGATAAAACAGCATTTATAGTACTAATAAAACCGTTGTGGCTTCCACAGGAAAACATGCTTTGTAACCTAATGCTTACCTGGAAAGACTGTCGAGTTTCTGAGAGTTATAGCTGTTTTTGTAAGAGAAGCACAGAGATTTGCTTCAGGGCTGAGTGATAGATTCTCCTGCCTGGAGCATCCCAGTGTGTTTATACATGGCTTGTATGGCAGCTTTCATAAGACATTTACCCCATGATTTGCGATGAGCTTATGTGTGAATAATTAATGGCAATTAATCCTTAATTACAGTAATTAGGCAAGTCACAGGAAATTAAGCTGCAGCTGGAGAAGACCATGCCTGGGAAGAGAGGATTGGGGGCTGTGTGAATGTGCCATTCACTGACAACATTACGAGGATGAGCAGTATTCAGCAGCTTTGGCATTTCTATTGGCAGCCTTGGGTAGGACAAGAACGCTCAACATTAGCAGCAATCTATAGTTGTCTACAAGAGTTTTTAGTTCAAGTGCCAAAATGTTATGTTGCATATGGTGATTATCTAAGTTTATTGGTTGCCATAATTCAAATGGGTGTAATTGTTTTTGGCTTGATAGTGACATTAGAAACTGAAGCTTTTATGCGTTCATAGGTTCTGCTGGCATCAGCTATGGTTCAACTTCTAGAAACAATTCATCCAGGTTTGCAATTATGAAAACAGATCCTTCAACTGCCTTGAAATAAATGGACAAATTCTCAATATTAAAAAAAAAAAAAAAAAAGACAATGGCAGAACTGGCAGTTTCTTAGTTGAGGAGCTAATTGCTTTACTATTAGCTGCCTTCTCCATTAAAATGAGGTTTGTGCAAGGAACAGTGTGTGCAAAGTGTCTGCTGGCTGGTTTGGGCAGTGTAACCAAGTGGGAGGGAAATGGAAGTGCTGGCAGGCGAGAGTTTGCAGACAGAAAAGCCTCATCTGAGAACATCTCCTGCTAATCCTGAGCAACTCCATTGTACTTGAAAGCAGATCTGTGCTAGAAGCCTTTTGCTCTGGGCAACCCACAGCGAGGCTGTTTTGCAGCTCAAGAGCAGCAGCCTTCCCCATCATTAATGTGCAAAGTTTTTAAACCTCATGATTAAACATGTTTCAGTAATTTACTAGGGTTCCAAGTGGCGATGTTTGTGCCAGCAACAATCTGGGGCAGAGACATGGAGGGAAGCACACATTAGTATCAATGAAACCTACAAAAAGCAATCAGTAATTTATGAGCTTATGGAAAAATGCCCACATGTTCTCATCAAATTATAGGGTTCCTATAATTTACTCAGTGACTACAAGGTGCACGCTCCCAAACCTGCTGTGGTGTGTTAACTGAACCTCTGATTAGATTTAATCCAAACAACTAATCTGTTAAAGGGTCCTGAATAAATAGGCGATATGGCCAGGCCAGGGTATTATTTCAGACTAAGACGACAACCGATGAGGAGGTCAGCCAATTACACGCTAAAAATGTACAGTAATCTGCTGCAGGTCAGGTACACGTACAGCTACCCAGCCTAAATGCTGCATGTGTGCCTTTGGGTGTCTGCACAGTGCGAGCATCTAGCAGGGGAGATGGGAGGAAGATCTCTTACGTTTTAGAAATAAAAGCCTGTAGACAGATGTTTGTGAGATCCGTACTTGCTTGTGATATGGAAACGTGTAAAAACTTCAGCTCTTTGTATGTGGGACCTAGATCAATTTTTAATTTACTTGTACGCATGGATGACTCATTTGAAAAAGAAAATTGTGGCATCAGAAAAAAAAAAAAGACATTTCAGCGTGCATAGGTTGCTGCATTTATCTGTTTCTCCTGCACTTTGGAGTGGAAATAAGTCACAGTATCTTAATAATGGTCTTGATTTTATAAATGATTTTTCCCCTTGAAATAAGCAATCCATTCATTTTAATATGTAGAATTGGTTTGCTAGCAGGGCGACAGTTTAAAAAGACTTCCAACTGTGACACAAGTGCAACCATATTGCTTCCTATTACTCGCTAAGGTAGTTGTTTAGAAGAGAGAATGTTCTCCCTGGAAATGTTTAAAGTGCTGTAATTTTATTTAGGATAATGAGGATTTATAACAGTTTTACCATATGAAAACCTGCCTTTAGACAGAGCGAAATAGGCGGTTGTGGTTATTGAGTGTGCTAGTGGTGGGGTTTTGTGCGTGGCAAGGCGAAGGGAGGTATTTGTGTCTGGGCGTGCAGCGCATCCGTCACCGGGCCCAGAACATTCCCCGCTGCCGCGTGGGATAATTCATCACGAGCATGTATGGATTTCTCCGCTTTAATCGCTCTAGATGTTAATTAAAATCCCGTTTTATAGAATATTTTAATTTCGAGGTTTGCCCAGCTGTACAGCCTTAGCTCCGTTCTTGGGATAGAGACGTGGAATAACAAATAGCTGAATTCAGCCTAGGTGGGAGTTCGGGGGCAATTCCATCCGACGGGAGTCGCGGGCAGTTTGAGCGCCAGGGTAAGCGGGATGGGGACTTCGGCGTCGTGTGCTGCCTGTCTGCTCTCTGTAAGGTCGTCTACATTTATTCTCATTGTTAGGCCTTTAAAAGATTTTACCTCATTAAAAAATGTTTTCCTTCTATTACTAATAATGCTGCCGATGCGATGTTGGCCAAGCTGAGCTGGCACCAGGATGCTGGCTTAACAGTACATTTAATGCCCTGTTTATAAATATAAAGAAGAAGGAATTGAACTGTTACAGATTTTATCAGGTTTTATCTCCTCACTGAAAATCTTAGCTCTCAAAACATTTCTAATTTCCCTTATTTGAAGGCTCAAACAGTTTCAAATTACTGCCCGTGGATTGTTCTTGACATCGAGAATGGTAAATTTGAGCTGTGGAAACGCTGGAATGTGTGGTGTGTGCTTTTCCTGAACAAGGGAATTCAACGGGTAAATTACAGTCATTTACTTGGAGTGTAATTTACTGAGAGCCTTTAGGCAAATGCAGGAGAAAGGACAGCAGAACAGAAAAAATAGCTAAAACAGGGGGCTCCCCCTCCCTAGTCACATGAAATACAATCTATATTCACGTGACAAGGATAATAAAAACTTTCTTATTTAAAATACGTATAATTCATATTATTTTTTCAAATCATAAAGCGAGAATTTGTAAGTATGACTGATTTATGTGAAGATAAGATTTTAAATCATGCTAAATTATCCACACATCTTCTTAGCATTGTATATTTTGCATACATCAGTATCTTCGTGCAATCATCCCGTATTTGAAATTGATAAAACTGTTAATTTTATGCCTAATAACAGACCAAGTATCTGAAACTGTCATTGAGCTAAATGGAAATTGCTGTTTTCATCCTATGGAAATATTAAATATTTAATAAATTTATTTTAAAAAATGTATCTAATGGAATCTGAAATGGTGATATGTGCTTGAATTTTTATTTGAAAGTAGAGCATAAAAATAAACAAAAGTGAATGAATACTGGTGTATTTTTTCTTCGTTTAAATGGTTAAAATATGGTAAAGAAGTGGCCAGCGTTTTGTAATCTCTAGGCAATGCACATGTCGAATAATTCTCAGAAAGTATTCTGACCAAGGCTTTCCATGGCAAGCAGTGTGCATTGTAGTAATTGCTAAGCAAACAGAAGGCAGTGTTGTAAAGTGGTTTTGTATAGCATATTGTAATTTGACACTTAAGTTGTGCCCTGCATTACCCTGTGTCATAATTGATGGCTAAAGAAAAGCACATGCTATGCTAATCCTTTGTTAGAATAGCTTGTTAAATTGTGGTTGCCAATTTAAAATAAACTATGGAATGCTTGTCTATATTTTAAGGTTTGTAGTCTACAGTTTTAAACAGTCATTTTAAAGCTGTTTTTCAACTTTATGTTGCATGCACACTATTCTGCCTTTGCACACAAGGTCAGCATGTTCGCTAGTTTAATAGCAGACCATCAAGAACAAAATCAATGAGCTGCATGTTTCACACTAGTATCACAAGGGATTTTCCCATTTATAGCACATTTGTGTACTGATCCCGAGTTTAAAATGACAATATTGATGCCCTATTAGAGCTGTGCCGAAATGGACATTGTGCAGTTGATGCTAAAAGTTGTCTGAACTTGCTCTTTTCTCAGACTCGTGTTCTACTTTTTGTCTAGCTTAACAAATATAAATAAGCCAAGAGAGCCTGCCTGCACTGGCAGCACTGGAGGCGCTGAGCTCCCACGTTGCATGTTTGCAATAGGCGGAATTTCTTGACTACAGATTTCAAATCAAGATCTTTCGTAGTTGGTGTGAGGAGGATTATGAGACTGAGTCTAAATAATCATCTCCGTGCTGATTACTGAAAATAAAGTGGCATTATTGCTTATGGATGAGATAAGGCAGCTCTGCCCTGGGAAGACGCAAGTGCGAGTTCTGTGGGAATTTTATGAGTCCTGGTGCGGTGTAATCAGCCGCCACCGGCTCTAATGGAAGGATAGCTCCGCGATCCGCGGGGGGAATATATCCTGCACCACGGAGAGGAAATGTGACTTCTGCAGAAGAAAATGATTTAATGTTGGTAGAAGGGTTATTCATTTATAAGGGATTAAAAATGACTTCAATATAATACCTTTAATTTGTAATAATGGTCTGCGGGGCTGTTTCCTGTCTAAAATAAACCGTTTGACTGGCATGTTCATTTTGATCCGTTCCCTTGTATGGTATATTAGAGGGGATAAAGGTATTATTTTCAGTTACCATGTTTTCAATTAAACCCGTGCTCGGCCGCTGGCAGCAGGGGCTGTCGGGCCACCAGCACCCCAGCCCGGGCAGCCGGACTCGTCGCTGCCCGGGGAATCGGGTGGCCACGCTGCCAGGGGCTGGTGGCACGGCACCGGGCATGATGCTGGCTGCTCGCAGCACGGTTGCTTCTGCTAATTGCATTAACAGCAGTAACGCAGGTAAACGCTGAAGTCTGGGGTGCACAGAATGCTTTTGGGTGCAGGGGACTGCAAAAAGAAAGAAAATAATGAAGGCGACTTGCAGTGGAGCTCTGTCCACAGCTCGCTGTGCCACTCGCTGTGCTGGAGATGGGTGATGCTCGTGCAGCCCTGACCCCAGTAGCTGCGGTCGCAGGGCTCGCCCTGCCGCAGCATCTGACTGCTGCAGCCCTGGAGCTCCCTCTGATACAGAGCTCCTTCACAGGGCCTCTTCAGGGTGGCTGCGCTCATTTTGGGCACTAGTCCTAGACAAAGAGGGATTGTGACTGCACTGCGTGCAGTCCAAAGGCACGCAGGTGACAGAACACGATCACCCTTACTTGAGTTACCAGAGGTCAGCCTGTGTCCTCTGGCAGCATTTGATTTGTCTGTTCGCTGGGGAACAAACAAACCAAGAACCAGCTCTGCCTGATTCAGGAGTAGGGGTATCATCAGTTTTTAGGATTTAATGATAGGTTTTACTATGCTGGATGCTGGTTTTGTTAAAGTTTCAGTTTGGGGCTCAGCAGAAAATCTCAGCTTCCTCGTCAAAAAAGGTTCGGTTTCCAGACTTTGCAGACACATGAAAAAGGTTGAAAAGATGACCCAGAGTCTCCCAACACAGGAGGGCAGATAAGCAGAGTCCGTTCTTATTACTGCTAAAATTCTCACGCTTTTTAAATTAGCACTGATGGGGGGAGGAGGAGAAAGGAATCTGACACATATTTCTGTGAGCCATAATATTAGCAGCTGGGAAAGGACAGCATTCTCGGAAGATCTGACCAGTGCTAGCATGCCTGAAAGCACTAGGCAATAAAGAAAGATTATGCAAAAACCCCCAAATTTAGAAAAAGGAGGTGTCTTTCTGTGTAACTAAAGAAGAAGCAGTAAAGAAAAAAAAAAAAAAGAAAGAAAAAAAAAACCTGCTTGAAAATTTACTTTTGTTACAGATCAAAAATATAATACAGTGTACTATCTGGTAGTAGGATACAAGGCGAATTGATCTGAATAAACATACCCAGCGTGGCTGTTGGAAAAATGCATGCTCTCATTGCAATGCTTGGTGCAAAGCACAGAGAGCTGAATCCTGCTCCCCTGTTTTAATTCTCAGGTATTTAGTGCAGAACGGCTGTCGGTTTACTGGGAAAGGAAAAGACAAAACAACAACAACAAAACAACAAAGCCAATTTCGATTGGAACAGGCGGGATTAAAATGCAGGATTATCCCTGCGCAGGGCTCTGTCGGTGTACGGCTCACTGACCTTTCTGCGGCACGAGCATGTGCAGGGTTGTGCTGGAATAAATCCCGCTGCCCCTGAACTTCTGCAGGCGCGCACAAAGGCGCGTTCCTGGGCAGTGCTTCGGGGTACCTGTGATCGGTGGCGAGGGGCGTGTGTGTACGTTTAATTCCAGTTCTCAGCCCAAACAGTGTCTCTGTACAAATATGTGCTTGGAAATAACATTCCTATAGGTTCTGGTGATATAAATAATGTATGTGGAGAAGCTCATAAATGTAAGCTCGAATTTTCCTCAGTAGTTTTTGTTCTCAATCACCTTGATGAAACAATCTTGAAGGCGCTCTCCTTTTCGTGGCATTTGGAATGAGTCCCTGACAGGCTGATTTTCCACCCCTGTTGTGATGCTGCTTTCTCTAGTTAATATTCCTCTGTAAGTGTCGTACCAAAGTAAACCAAAGGAGCCCAGCTCATGACACTAAGGCTGCATTTGCATTAATTATGCAGTCAGGGCTGGTGAGAAAATGCTGTCACAGAGAGAGAGGCAGTAAATGAGAACCCTCCGAGTGCGCCTGAATGAAGAGCATTAAGTTCATTTACATGGGAGCAGGACGAGCCGCTCAGCCTGCGAGAGGGAACAATGGCATTTCTCTTGTCGGCTCGCCCGCCGTTATTGTTCTGTGGCTTAATGACTTAAAGGCAGAGTGGTTGCGCTGACAAAAAGACAGCTAAGATCCCTTTGGTATTAATAGTGGCAATAATAATTAATAATATCCCACTAATCGGGAAGCACATGCCAGCCCCGGCTTGGCCTGACGGGAAGGCCGCGGCCTGGGCCGCCGCGGGCCCCTCGCTCCCCTCATGGGCCCTGCCCATGCCGGCCCCGCATGGCCTGCAGCCGGGCCGGGCAGCAGGGAACGTGGGGACACAGGGCCACAGGGACACCCGCACCCCGGGGATGGGTGTGCGTGGGGCGGGCAGCATGCATGGTGTGGGCACGGTGTGGGGCGGGCAGCATGCATGGTGTGGGCACGGTGGGGCGGCGGGGCCGGGGTGAGCCAGGCGCGGGTGGGCTCTGCAGGCACCGCCGGGGCAGAGTAGGGATCTTTTTGTGCATTTATTTTCTGGTGATTTTTCGTATGTTTCCAGTGTCCAAGGCTTTAGTGCCGTAGCAAAATTGCTCCTCCTGGTGCCAGGACAAATGGTTAAAAATGGCTCATTTCACCTCAGGAATTTCACCCCGTCTGCTGCCAAGAACGGAGGTCCCTGCTGACGGGGAAGTGCACCGAGCCTCCCTATCGCCAGCCCACATCCCAAACACTCGCTAAAATACCAGAGACTGCTTTGCCTAATGCCACAAACAGGGGACGTGAAATCATACGTGAAAATATTTACTGGCTGCTGTACCGAGTGTGCATCACACGGAGATATGAGCGTAGAAAGCCCCAGTGCCTGTGGTGGTGTGGTAGATGCTGACCCCCTCCGCGGCCCGCAGCGGTACGTGTGCGTTCAAACGAGGGCAGCCCCGCTCCCCGCTGCCCCTGTGCCCCCTTCTCCCACCCGTCTCCGTGGGTGTCTGTGTGCGAAATGCAGTTCTTGCATCGGAGCCGTGCTGACAGCGATGCCCGCCCTGTGCTGCATTCAGATGACACCTCTGATTTTGCAGTACTCACTTTACAGCAAAGACTTCTTCAGATTCTTCTTCTGCCGTCTGTGTATGTGTATGTATCATTTATAATACAGAGCGAAAGCAAAATTTGTGACCCAAACACTGATACAGCTATTGAAGGCATTGTATATGGTTTCTAAGGAAAAATATTAATATCTATGTAAAATACTAAAGATGTGATCTTTGGTACTTTGATATTAAAAGATAGATCTCCTGATACTGTATTACAATAAATTAGTCTGGGACTTTTTTCATCAAAACATGGAGGTTTCTTTTAAAGTTCAAAACTTGTTGTCGTCTCTATTTATCTTCAAGACTTTCAGACACTTTAAACTGCAGTTGAAATTTAAAGTGACTTTTTTATTCATATACTGACATAATTTTCCTTGGAATGATTTATATTTCAATAATAGAATAATAGCTTAAATTATGTTTTGTATTCTATGCTTTGGTGTCATTCTGGGCAGGAGGTGTCATCACAAGATAAACTTTCACATCTGAGAGTCAATAAATTGTGCTTAAGTAGTCTAATGAAAATATTGCAAATGACTATATAGAGTTATATACAGTACAGATATGCAGTACAGATACATATATATGTTTAACAAAAGACTGTGTTTGATCATATGGTGTCATTAGCTTTGACACCATTGCATGGTACCAGTTTACAGTGATATGACTCCTATAATACTATATCATGCTTTTATCCACTAAATAAAAACCTGCCCTATGTTTTATTACAAAGTAGGTGGCCTGGAGGAAAAATATATGTATTCTTTCCTTTTGGAATAAAATATGCATTTGGGCTTCTCATTTCATCTCCAATCTGTGTTATTCCTTAAAAATGCAGAACTGCCTGAAGTCCTCTTTAATATTTAATTCAACAACTTTTTAATCTGTCATTATGCTGTGATGAAGTAAGCATCAAGTGTCGCTGAAAAAGATTAAATTATACTTGGAAATAGGAATTGAAATGATTTAGGGTTGGAGGCTGAATATTTGCTTTGCACAAGTAATAATAGTAGGAGCTTGGGTGAAGCACAGGTTTGGATCTGGCTCTAATGCCTCTGCCGATCCTCTCTCCCTGGTGGCTGCCCCTTGATTTACTCTGGCACTGCCAAGCTTTATTTGATTTAAATGGAGGTAGGAAGAGGAAATTCCACACTGCAATACATTAATTACTCTCTGCTACTTCTTACACTGATTTCCTTTTTCTCTGTAAACATCATAAACTCTGATTCAGGCAACCCAATGGATAGCTGTTTTGAGCAACCCTATAATTTCTTGTTAACAAGCTTATCTTAAAATGGAAAAGCAGGAATAATTAATATCTACCTCTGGAAGAATGGATGATGTGAAACAGTGGAACACTTGTTCCTGTCCATTCATGAGGGATGCCCCCATGTAACAAGAGGACTTGTGCCAACATCATCCAATTGCTTAACTTAACGCTTTCACTCTCCCTTTCCCTTCTGAAGTCGCCTTTGAATTTTTCTGCTGGGGTTGAAGAGAGGAAAGACAGTGCAGCATCGTGTGGCAACTGCAAGGCCTTTGGAGATTCAAAATCTGCCCTATGTGAAGTCAAAACAGCACTGTTTGTGGTCCCACTTTGAATAAAAAAGGTATCTCAAAACACAGTTTACTATAAACTGTGAGGGAGAAGAGCTAGGCGGTAGGAATACTATGGAAGCTCCTTCAATGGCTGGCTACCTGTCTGACAGGAAAGATGCACTTCCACTACTTCAAGATTTAGTCCAGAGGCTGATACTTGCAGTCCAGCTTGAGAAATGAGACCATGCGATTTGTTTGCAATTCTTGCAAAACTATTCCTTCTTATATACAATATTTTAAATAAGAATCCTTTCTCTCTTGTCCAATGCATTATTTATAATTATTCTCCCTTCTTTGCAGAAATGGGAATATCTATATAAATAATTTATTGCTGTTATTAATTGGGGAACACATGGTATTTTTATACAACTTGTGTTATCTTACGGTGGTTCTGACTGCGCCAGCAGCTCTGCATCTATCTTACACACCAGGTCTTGGTCCCGTTCTCCCATGGCAGATGCTCCTTGCCCTTGTGTGCAGGCACAATGTCCCTGCCATCCCCGGCTCCTTTGTGCTCCACTTCCCCGAGCTCCCCACTCTGCTGTCGGCCCAGGGTCTCCTTGGGCTGGGTGGCCCCGCGGGCTCGAGCACCCCGGTGCAGCACTGCTCGGGGGCACGGCTGGGCTCGGGCTGCTCCCTGCGGGCACTGGGTGCCAGGGGCATGGCCACCCGTGCTCCCCTCCACTGGAAGCTGCCGGTGCCCGAGTGCCGTCCTGGCCTTGTGCAAAGGTGAATTTTGTCTGGCAGGGACAGAACTTTGTTCCATTCAAGAAAGATGTATAACTTACTGTCAGTGAACAAGCCTGATGTGTGTTGCTGTAGAGCTGAGCACCTTTCAACCTCTTCAGACTGTAAATTCTGAGCAGCTGATATTTGAGTGTAATTCCTCTCAAACTGGCATTATTATTTGATTGCAATGAATTACCTTTTTTAGAAAAAATCATAAGTATAAATTCACTTGACTGATCCTGCAAATTATTTATGATGTAGTGTTTTGGTCTAGGATAACCTTTTAAAATAAATCAGTTTTTCAATAATAGTTCAATGTTTGCCCACCTAATGGTGTTCCCATTAAGATCTGCATTTGTCACCAACCTGCCTTTTCAGCTCGTGCAGGAGACAAGTTACCGCCCCTAAACCCACTATGCTTGTAGGGTAAAGTAAATGCATGTCTTTGTAGAAGAATAAATAAAAAGAGCAAGCTGAGTCAATAAGCGGGTTCAATTCATGCCTCTAGCAATGGCGGACAGCTCATTTTGTAGATGTGGGTGTTTTGTTTACATTTATAATGCAGCTTTATTTAATGCTGACAGATATAGCTTGTGGCAAATGATAGTCAGAATGTATGAGCAGTCATAATGCTTCTGTCTTCTTATAGTGTGCTGCTGAAAATAAGCAGTTCACCTCTGTTTTTATTGAGGAAAGGATATGAGACAGCTATAGCTTCGTGAGGCTATTTATTGAGTTGTTTTACTAGCTGTGAACATGCCGCTTTATAGCAGTTGTGAAAATGGACTTTGCTAGTGTGTGGGAAAGGAAATAACATTGCAGTATACAAGGGTAGTAAAAAAACCCTCTATAAATAATTTTTCAGACTGAAGAATATTCTCATTTAAGCAGCTAGAGAGTCTGGTGATTTTTGCCAGATGCCAGCCTTTCCTGGAATGGTATTGGGTTACAATTGCCCTATCAAACGCTATTAATATTTTAATGTAAGAGAATAAAATTTAGATAAGTCTCTTCAAGCTGAGGTGTTCAAAAGCTTTGTATGGAAAGTTTTTTGCGGTTGCCGAATTCTGTGTATTTACAAACCCATCCATATTTAATAGAGCGGTGTGATCCTTAGATCCTCGGGTCTGGAAAGAAAGCGCCTGCCGTCTTTGGCAACGCTTGCAAAACGCAGGTTTAATTTGGGCTTGACGTGACTCTGTGCTTTATGCTGATGCGCAGGCCATGCGTGGCTCCCGCGTGATGAATGCTCACATGCCGGGTGATGCAGGCGAGCCGTCTCCGCGCTCTATTTATAATGCCAGGAGCCGGGGCTCCGCATTCAGGTGGCGCTTCGCAGGCACAGCTCATGCCCAGGGCCCCGAGGGCGCTCTGTGGAGGGCGGCCGCTCTGCTCTGCGCACCGCCGGTGCTGCGTGGGGCCGGGGTGGCCGCCTGGCAGCGGCTCCCACGCAGCGAGCCCACGGCCGGGCTCCCCGGGGCGCTCCGTGGGTGCTGCCCGGAGGGGCTGTGGCAGTGTCCGTGTCCGCGGGGTGCTGCTGCTGTGTGCTGCCCGGCTCGCGCTGCCTGAGTCTTAAATATATATGGTCCGGTGTTAAGGATTAGACAGGATTTCAGGAGTTCACTGCCTTTTCTATTTTTATTCACATGTTCAGCAGCAGCACGGAGGGGCACAAATCATTTTCATGTATGCAAAAATAATTTCGAAAATGGTATTAGTCTCAGCAGGTGAGGCCTTTTGTTTCTTCCATGTTTATGTACAAATTCCTAGGGAACACTAAATATTAAATTGAAATAACCCTCCCTTATTATTACACAGCTATGGATTCAATTTAATTCTCCTCAGATAAGGTTTTTCTGGACACGTATTTGCAATTGCCTGTCCTGTAAATACAGTTCAGGCTAGAGCCAGTGGCTCATTCCTACCTGCCTTTTCTGCAGGAAAGGCGCTGTATTTATGTGCTTTCAGATTTTTTTGGATGTAGACACTTTCCTTCTCATTCTCATTATGTTTATGGATTGCAAGAGTGCTGTAAGATGTCCCCCTTCCCCCCTTAACTGGCCAGAGAAATGGGTTAATCTCTCCACAGAGCTATTCCTTTACTTCACCACCTGTTTTCAAATCCCAGTTACCAAAGGAGGGAAAACAGAGAGCCCGATCCGAGCCTGAAGGCTGCGGGGATGGAGAATCCCCGGCACTTATTGCACACGGGGGCTAAGGCTAAAAATAAAGGGTGAAAATGAGGAGGAATTTGCCATGCCTGTGTTTTGTTATGGCTGGAAAACAAGATAGCTCTTTAAATTGCATCACTACCATTTGTGTTTTATAGCCACCCAGGATTCAGACATTTGGTGCTGTTGTATAATGGCTTCTCGTGGAGAGCACAAGGACTTTAAAACCTTTGCTGTCCTTCTCTAGCAAAATACCCCAGAGATTCAGAGGTGAGACTGTAATCTGCCAAAATTTTACATTTTATTCTTTGCACTGAGGAATTAGTCTAATTTTTATGAAAATAAATATATGGTCTAGCTCTCCTAATAAGACTGTCTCCACTGTGTTTAAGTAATAATCATTTATTGTTTAAATACAGTAGAGGCTGTAACAAAATGCTGTCAAGAGCCATCACACTCATTAACCTGCCAGCTAATTAGCCTCCTCCTGCCTGATTGCTGACAAGTTCTTCAATCTGAACCTATCGCTGTTGTGTCAGCACTGAAGCACCAAGCGAAGTGGAGGAGGGCTCCATTAGATGTTTGCGAACAAAGTCTGTGCATTAAAGGTTTGTTTTCTGCACTCCAACAAATGTTACAGCATTAATATTCTCAGCTATAATTAAATTGGCAACTCTTAATTATGGTAATTAGTGCATTAACCATATATTTCCTAGCGTCACTCCCAGGCGAGGCTCAGAAATTCAAGATGAAAGGCGAGGCGATGCCCACTGCCCTTCTGAGCTGCCGTGAGCGGAGAGGTCGGGGTCTCTCCTTCCCAGGCAGGGCAGCAGAAAGAGAAGCCACAGAGCCTTGGCACCACAGAGCTTGTGCTCAGCATCATGGAAACACCTGTAGAAATACAATGAATGCAAATGTCGTCACCCAAGTAGTCCAGGTTGTAAGACAGTGCTTTGGCAGGCTGTCACAGCAGCAGAGCAGAGCAGACTGCCCATGCTGTGGTCTCCCAAAATCTGTCATTGGTCACTCAAGTTTTCTCTCGTAGAGAATTCAAGAAATGAATATCTCAGTCTCAGTTTATTGCCTTTAATCTTCTGTTCACATAACAAACCAACCTGTGAATTGCCATAATTTGCATTATTGTGCCAGTATTTGAAGTGCCCTAGCAGCAGGTTGACAGTGGGATGCATGTCCCCTGTGGCACGGAGAGTCACTTGAAGGACCCGATGGACAGAGGCGTGAGCTCAGAAGATCTCCAGTCTGTCTGTGCTGCCTTGTGGCACTGTGTTCAGAGGGGAAACAGGTCTTGTTTTCCACATGGGAAAGGAGGACAGTGCAGGGAGGGGAGCCAGAGGAGAGGTGAGCAGAGGACACTTTTCTGTCCGTAGCACCATGCAGCACAAGGCTGATTTCCTGAAAAAGGGAAAACTCCTAACGTTGTGGAGTGACCTAACTACCTCTGGTCTTCCTTTCCATTTGAAGAAACTGAGGTGTGGGGAGAAGTGGTTTGTCTAAAATCACACTGCAATTTTGGCATGGGGTTAGGGAAGGAGCTGTGTGCCCCATTCACCTCCCAGCTCCTGCTGTAGCGCTCCTTTCCCTTGCCCAATATCCAGATCCAGTCTGGATTTTGCACTACGTGAGCCTGGCTGGTACCTGCTCTGTTTACGCTGGCCGTGGTGGGAATGCTTTGGAAATCAAAGCAAGGTCAGTGCTAAATGTTGAACAACCAGCAAGTAAAGGGCTGGTACTGATCCAAGCTAAATTGGAGACTTAAAGATCAAATAAATGTAAGACCAGATCCCAGCACTGAAAGTAAATTATCCCAGCAAGGCCAGGCAGGAGGTTCTGATGAACCTCAGAGCACCTGCAAATGACGCTGCCCGTTTCTTTGCATGCAGACGCACCAGGCCAAAGCAAACATCTCCGCTAGAGTCGTGCAGAAGGGAATCTTTCCAATCAGTCCTGAAACCTGTCTCCAGGTTTATTGCCTTATTTCAGGGGGAAGAGAAGTTCTGTCCTGATGTTTCTGGCGTAAGACAGCAGTTTTTCAGGCAAAGCAGTTCTTGCTGCTTTCAAAGGGGGAAAAGGTGTTACCTTGATATTAGCGTATTTTCCCTGCCTAGCGCATAATAATTCTGTATGTATATAGTGAAAACAGAGATAACCCAAGGCAAATTTAATTTCAGATTGGGTTTTTGCTTAATGTATTATTCATAGTATTATTTATATCATCACTTAGACATATCCCTGGCAATAAATTGAAAACTTAACTTTAACAATAACGGTCACCTCTGTTTTGGGGTGGCGGTGGGCTGGCAGCCGGTGGCTCCACTCCACCGCGCTGAAAGGGTTTTAATAAGAGAGGGGGCTGGGGGAGGGGTGTTTAATGAGGGGCTGGGGGGGTTGTTTTGCAGCTTTCTTTTTCCCCCAACATTTTTGCTGCATGACCTGGTTTTGCATTTTTCTGCATCTCTGTTCATCTAATTAGGATGTTCTAAAAAGACCTGGACCACTTATTGTACAGAACTGTAGCCTGTGGGTATTTAATAAGGAGCTTTCAGTGGTACATTTGCATCTTTTGCTTGGGGTCTGAATAGCGAATTACCTTAAAGATCATTAGAAGCGCTGCTGTATTGTTAAAATCAGGCCACGATATTCTAATGACAGTTTAAAACTTGAGGCATTCCCTATAACACAGTTCGCCCCGGCATAATTGTGTGTTGCACGGCTGACCCTGCTATAAGCTGCCGACACTCCCAGCTCCTCTGCCGCGTGCTGCTGCCGGCAGGTAGGTTTCCACCCAAACGCCCAGCCACCTAAGGAGTGCAGCAGTGACAGCAATAACAATGAGCATTTTGCTTGTTGTGTGCACTCAAGTGTGCGGCTGTGACACTGTACCCACAGCCTCGCAGAGAAGAGAAACGCAATTTGGAGCCAGTGAGCAGAAGGCCGTCAGTGCATCCCGGCCCAGCGGCCCGGCCCGGCCTGGACATGGTGCCTGCCCTGAGCCACGCGTGGCAGCGGCCCTGCCGCCCTCGGGCACTCACTGGGCATTCCCAGGCCTCGCTCAGCACTGCCGGCCATTGGGGTGCTTCCCGAGCTGCCTGCACCAAGCAGCCACGTGGGCTGGGACAGCAGCAGCCGGGGCTTGGGCAGCCCCGGGGCGGCCGGGGCCAGCGGGAGCAGCACAGCCACAGGGACAACAGCCTGAGCCCCTGCCCCAGTCCTGGTCCCAGAGGAAGCCCTCTTGCTCTCAGCTCTGTCCAGTTGATATTTCCACTCTTCACGTTTTGTATGGGTAGCCTTTGGGGCTGTGCGGGTCATGAGGCACAACTTGGAGGAGTTTCCCGTGCATCAGCCTTGCCAACTGAGTGGAAATGCCCATGGACGGTTTCCCTTGCTTTTATTACAGCCGAAACAAGTGGTGGTGTTTGTGTCCGTCACTGGAGATGTACGGCCCTTATGTGACATTTCCTAGCTTTCTGCTTATTGCTTCCTAGCAACAAAGGTGGCCCCCAAAATCCCTCAGCCGAGGCTGGGCATTCAAAGGGGCTCCAGCGAGTCGCTGCGGGTGGCTGGTGCTCTTCTCCACACGTAACCCATCCCTTTCTGTAAAAAGGAAAGTTTTATTTCCGTATTCTATTAACGTTGAACAATCCAAAGATGATGTCAGTAAATAATTGCCCCACACCCGGCGGGCAGCAGGGCAGAAGCTTTCCCCCCTGTTCCACAGCAGCCAGCCCTCCGCTGCCGGCCGGGCCGGGCCCTGCGTGGCCGCGGTGCTGGGAGGTGCAGGGCCCGCGGCCCCCGGGCCCCCTCACAGCGAAGCCCGGTGCTGTCGCTTCTTCGCCCTTCTTGCAGCGCTGTCAGGTTAGATGTTACAGAGACCAAAACCCTCTTTGTCTTGAGGAAACTGCTGTATTTGTGGCTGAGAGGGGTGGCCGAGCAAAGCCCGAGCGTGTACTTTTCCTTGAATAAATAAATGCAAGCGGGGGAAGCAGGGCTCTGATGAAGTCCTGTGCTGAAGAATTACACTGAGAAATGAGCTACGTGCAGGTGAATCAGGTGCTGGGGCAGGTGAATGCTTTTAGACGCTTTCTAAGGTTAAAACTGCCAGGAGTAATCTGGTGGTTTGGTGGAGGAGCTGTTTGTGCAGAGAAGAATTTCTCTTTAAAAAATTCAGTGTAACCAGCATTATTTTTTTCCTCTGGGATCCCAGACAATGAATGCACAGGCCTGTTCATTAATATCAGTTGTCTTCTGCAGGGAGTATCCAGATTTGTCGTGCCAGGTTTTAAATTTTTAATGTATTACCAGTTCTTACGCGGAGCAGGCCTTTTCTTTGTTCTTTTTTTTTTGTACTAATACTGTTTTGTATTCAGCCTTGCTCTCGTCTGATACATCTCTTAGTGTCCCTTATAAAAGCTCTCCCCTGATCAGTGCCTGTTAGGTTTGACAAAGTCAGTCTTTGTGAGTTTCTACAAATGCACGCTCCCAATTTTCTTTTCGAGAGCGGTGGGTGCTGTTTGTGCAGTAATTGCTACATGCAAATCTGCCACGGGTTTGGCGATGCTCGTGCTGTGGCTGCGCGGCGTGGGACCCAAGGCTGCGGCGTTCGTCACCGCTGCGCGCCCACACAGCAGCCTGGGACGGGTGAGCTGTCACCTCCCCGGCCAGAAACAGCTCTGAGCTCGAGGGAAGGAGCTGCAGGAGCAGAGCCCCCAGCCTCCACCCCTGTCCTCCACCCTCCCAGCAAAGGGAAGTACATCAGGTGGAGAACGGCTGAGAGGTTTTTTTAGCTTTTATGCTTCAGAGAAACTTTTAATTCAGTCTCTTCCCCCATAAAATACTCCCATGTGCTTGCTGAAGGAATGCCTGAGGAGGTGGCGTGGAGGCTGTGGGACCACGCAGCCCTCGCTGGGCTGTGCTCTGCTGCCCCGCTGATTGTGGCGCGTGCTGTGAAGCCCCCCTTGGGCGTGTTCTGGGCATGATGTGCCAAGTCGGACCAGACCACGCGATCTGCGTGACAAACTGTAACTCTTAAAAATCATGCTCATAAACATAAATAATTAATCACATTATAGTTTTTATCATCCTTTTCCTTCCTAGCAGTGTTAATAAGTAGCTCATCTTCTAGCAGCACCTGTTAAACCCAAAGCTGTCAGTCTTTATTTTCCCCAGAGAGCCAGAGAGAAATTTGTTATGCAATAATTTCTCTTTTACTTTCTGATGTGACTTCAGCGTGTTTTCTATTGATCTGTGCATACACAACACGGGAGATCTGTGTCCTTTATCGGCCTGTTTGGTGCAGGCACTCAGCCACGCTGGCACACCATGGGAGGAACCGGTTGCACCCATCCCTCCTCCTGCCCCAGCTGGAGCCCCCCACCGCCAGTGCCCGGAGACCTGTCCTGGTGGGTGGCTCTCACCCGCACCCCCTGCACCATAAGGCCTCTCGTCTCCCGGTGGCCCTGGCCTGTGCCTGAGGGCCACGGTGACTCCGTGGGTGCTTTGCACATCACGTGGCAGCACGGGGTGGTGCGAGGGGCTGGGCAGCTCTGTGTTTCGGCAGCGCATGTGGGCCTGGAGCTGGGCTGCCCGGGAGAGGATGTTCACGCATGGCTGCACCTGCAGCTCCCTCACATCAGGGATGGAGCTCACTCTTGTCATGTTCCTGTGCTCCTGGGGTCTGTTGGCCCCTTTGGGCTCAGGGCTCTTTGCTCAGTCGGCCATTCCCTGTCTCTGCCCACGCATCTTGGCTGCGGATGCCCTGCTCCACTCGGTGCCAGCAGGAAGATGCTGCGCAGGGCTGTGGCTCCTTCAGCGCTGTCCCTCTCCTCTTCCTCAGTTTACAGCCCTGAAATTCCAATTTAATACCCATGCAAAGAGGGCTGCAATAAATCTTGTAGTCAGCATTAAATATTGTTTGTTTTAGCTGCCTTGCACTTCATGTTTCCCCTTTTAAGGGGAGAGCCATTACGAAAGGTTAGATTCACAGTTAGTGGCGCTTTAGCTCTCCCTTTTGAATCAGTGAGGTTGCCGTTTTATTGCTCTCTGACTTGCACTTCAGTGATGAGAGTAAACTAGCATCAGATTAAAGGTCAGCAAATCCCATCAAAGAGAGGAATATTAGGGGCACAGATAGTTGGAGAGGCAGCACACCACTGGGTATTGACAGGGTGATTCCAGGGTATCACTCAGCAGAATTATAGCTGCCCAGAGAGTCAGTACTGCTTTAATGAGCCTGTGTGAAGAGGAAGAGGGTGGATTTATGTAGTTCCTCATAATTTTCTGTAGAGACTGTTATTGCAGACATTCTGTAGAGTGTTCTGGTCTTTCATTTAATTCAAAGGTCCTGGAGCTTATCCATCCAAAGATTCCTTTCTGTTAGCTGAAATCAAAGCTGACATCTCTGCCTTTACCACCTGAAGTACCCATTCTGGGAGAGGGTTTTCCCTGGCAGGTCTGAAGTCCTCCGAGCGGTTAACCTGACCTCAGGGTCCCACGCTGGGTCTCCCTGGCCGTGTATGTCTCCTTCAGACAGGTAGCTAAAATGATCATTTTTGTTTAGTTCTGAAACGGGTGTTAGAAAAAGATGAGAATTTACAGTGTGTTTGTCTGTGATTTCTGGGCTGGGAATCCTGCATAGTTTCTGTCCCTATCAGGTAGGTATTACACTTAGTGCATGGTTTGCATGAATATCTGTGTGCTTTCCTTGCTTTGTTGAAATGCAATTAAATAAAATGCCGACAGTACAGAGAAGGGATGTGCCTTGCACAGCCCCATCAAACGACAGCGAGGTACATAATGGCGTGTAAACCTCTGCGAGAAGGAGAACCAGGAGAGACAACAAAGTCGGCAGCATTTATTTCTGCTCCTTCCTCTCCCTTTGTTGCCAGTATATCAAGCAGCAGATCTAATGTTTATGCTGGGCAATAACAAAAGAGTTCCAAACATTGTCCAAAAACAGTGCATTTTCTCTGAAAACAGACCAGCTGGAGCACTTCTCTCTGTACCTAGTGACATTATAAGGCTCACTTGGTATTTATACAGCTTTTGTTTACAGCTTGCTAAAAACAACAATTTATGAGCAACTTTACCGATCAGTTTAGAATCTGTTCAGTTTTATTACCCAGTGTAGATATCCATTTATGTGATTTATTGCTAGGAAATTCTACATGTATAAAACTTTGATCATATTTTTACATAAGTGTGTGTTTTTGCAATGGTGAAGCGAGACCTCGTTCTCCTGATTTACCGCGGGGAGCGGGCCAGGCACCGGGCGCTGGGGGACGCTTGGCACGCGGCACAGCCACGGCCCCGAGGCGCCGGCAGCAGCCCTGCACTGCGGGGTCTCGGACCATCCTCGTGAAGGCGACGTCGGTGCTGGGCTGCCCCAGCGCCCCTCAGAGCAGCGTCGTGGGGAGCACGCGGCGGATCGGATAGGCACACGCTGCGCTCCTCGCAGCCCGCTCCATAAAGCCAGGCTATGTCCCTTATAATAACGCAAATAAAACTTTATGTCATGCTGTTACATGCACGTGTCCTGACAGCCGCGGTGGCCCTCGTGCCGTGCTAATGCTGCATGTGGGATGCAGCCGTGCTTTGTGCTGCGGCGCCGTGCCGGGGCCAGTCC
>NC_092604.1:13682500-13700000 GCF_047663525.1 Anas platyrhynchos
GGTTTTGAATATTAATTTAAGTCTGGATGGATAGTGTCATTTTGGACAAAGCCCTGTAATCCTTGGCCTGTACTCAGGAGAAAATGATGCTGAAATCACAGCAATTGTACCAAATTACTGCACTGCAGATTTTGGCCCGCCGTCTCGCAGCATCGGGGGAGATGAGCGGGACTGGTGCTGTGATACTGGAAGGGTGCATAAATTTCATAGCAGAAATGCAGCTGGCGAAAACCAGCTGGAATAGAGCACAGGAAGCACAGGCGGAGAAACAGTCCAGAAGCAAAAAGAAGAAATAACAGTAGAAATCTTCCGCAAGAAGGGGCTGCGAGCTAGAGTGGATTAAAACCAGAACGCTGTTAACCATATGACCGGACCAGAAAAGCAGTAAGATAAACAGGAGGCATGCCTCACCGACACGGAGCAGGAATAGCAGCCCCCACGAGCTGGAACGCCTTGGGTTTCTGCCTTGGCTGTGCAAGAGCACGGCAGCAAGCAGGGAAATGTGGGGTGCAAGGGCCGGGGCGGTGCTGGTGCAGCCCTGCCCGCTGGGAGCTGGGGCTGGGGGCTCCCGACCTTGGCTGGCCACCACGGGGCCGCGGTGCCGGGCATCGCCCTCCCTCCGCACGCACGGAGCAGCACGGGTGGCCGTGGCCGTGGCCGTGGCCGTGGCCGTGGCCTTCCCAGTGCTTGCACCCAGGGGCGCGCTGTGGCCACGCACTCTATTTGCAAACCCCGTGACCCTCGGAGTGGGCAGCAGAAATAAGTTAAAGCGACGAGGAGACATTTTTATTATTCCCATGAAATTATATGGAATTATAGTGTTAAATGAAGGTGACGGGTTTAAAATGTGTATTTTAGAGCAAAGTTAATGCTGTGCTCTCTTGAGTCAGGGGGGCTGGCCAGCCAGGGGTCACTGCACACTGTGCAGAGCGTTTTGGGCACCACGGAGCAGTCTGCATGGGAGCGGCCGCTGGTCCCGCACAGCAACCAGCAGCGCAGTGCTCAGCTGCGTGTGGCTGCTGCGGGTGCTGCTGCCACGTCTGGCGCTGCCTGCTCGGAGCCTGCACCGCTGTGAGCAGCAAAGACGGGCACAGGTGCCCTGCGAGCGTGCTGGGGGCAGCGGCACACCCCCGGGACCTGCAGCAGCCAGCATGCCCATGCCTGCTCTTACACAGATGTAAAGAGGTTAATTGGGCTGGGATGTACATGGCTGCATTACATCTTTAATGGAAATGTTGTTTCAAGAAGCCACGGCTCTAGTGATTTTTATACGACTGTAATTATTTTTAAACTTTGTTTTCGGCATTGTTGATAACAGCTTGGCACCGTGCCCGTGTACCCTGATTAAACTTACAAATTGTCAGCCTTGATCTATAGGATGCAGGAGAGATTGCTGACTGAGCATCACTTTGGAAATTCTGGATTTAAAACAGAAATTAGATTTAAAATATTGTTCCCAACGAGTGCAAGAGCACCAGCAATGCTAACCACCCTGCATATCCCAGCACCACGATAGCAACTGAATTCCTGCACGGCGAGGGGCGGCTCAGCCCCGTGGTGTGTGTGCCCAGTGCCTGGGCCGGTCCTGCGCCTGCTGCTGCCTCCTTGCCTTGCTCCCCATGGCAGTCCTTTGTGAGCCATCGCCTGGATTCTGTCTCAGCCATTTCCCCTTCCCTACATGAGATCGCAGCACAGGGCACCTGTGTGGAGCCAGAGGCTCCTGGCACACGTAGGGGCGGTTGCATCCACGCGCCTGGTGGCAGTGGGAGCTTTGCCCGGAGCCTGCTGTAGCTCAGGGGCGAGCGGCAGCGTTTCGTCCCAGCACTTAAGGCCGATGCCTGGACCTTGTAGGAAGAATCCAATGGTGCAAGTCTCAGTCAGAATAATGTAGTGCTTGGACCCATTTGGAAGGAAATGAGAAGCAAATCAATTATTTCCAAATAAATAATGCACTTACTTTTACCACGTGGTCTTGCGTCAAAGTGATATAATGTGTAGGGATAATGCCAGCCTCGTGTAGGTTTAGATATGTCTTGGAAAACAACCGGAAGGCACACGTATCTGTACTCATGTGAATATTCTTTTAATACGTACAATGAAGTGTTTACAAATTCTGCAGGGTCCTTTAAAAGCTGGAGGAAGACATTCTTGCTCTTTATGGGAAGCGATGGGGATCTGTGGGATGGCTGGGAGCCCACAGAGTCTGTCTGCCCGAGTGTCACGGGCGTTCCTGGGAGGACAGGGCTGCCTGGGTGCCGCAGGGCACGGCAGGGTGGAGGACGGCCAGGGCAGGTCCGACCCTGCAGGGCTGCAGGGCCACGGCACCTCGTGTGAGCGGGCAGAGCCTGGCAGATGCAAGAAATACTGACTGTATTTTCTCTTGTTCTCTCTTTTCTGCCCAAGGTTTGAGCATCCGAGGAGCCCAGGAGGAAGACCCTCCCGATCCCCAGCTAATGAGACTAGACAATATGCTTCTGGCAGAAGGAGTCTCAGGTCCGGAGAAAGGTGGGGGATCGGCAGCAGCAGCTGCAGCCGCAGCAGCCTCTGGAGGGTCTTCAGATAACTCTATTGAACACTCAGATTACAGAGCCAAATTGACCCAGATCAGACAAATCTATCACACAGAGCTGGAGAAATATGAACAGGTCAGACATCAGCCTCTCAGTTGTACGTGTACCTGCTGCTGCTCTCGCACTTCTTACCGCCAGCACCCGCCGCCCGGGCTCCATCAGCGCGCCCCGCGGCCCTGCAGGGCTGGGCACCCACCGGGTCCCTGGGGCCACACACTGGAGTTTGCTGGGCGCAGGGCTCGTGTCTCGCATGCCTGAGTGTCTTCTGTTGTCTGTAACCACACAAAAGCAACACCTGAGCTGGTGCTCCTGCTGTTGGAGCCAGCCCTGGGTGGGACAGAGCTGGAGAGCTCCCGGTACTCGGTGCCACTCAGGAGCCCACTTGGGACACGCTGCGAGCGCTTGTGGGCTGGGGCCACATGGGCACCTGTGGCGAGCAGGCACGAGGAGGCAGAGGCGTGGGGCTGGGCTGGGGGGGCTGCACTCGGGCTGAGCTTTGGGAGCTGCCCCGCTGGGAAGGGGACAGGGAGGTCCTGGAGACACCCTCCTGGGCTGGCGCCAGCCCTCAGTGCCTCTGCCTGCATCAGAAGCGCTGCAGAGCGCCGTGGTAAGAAGCTCGAGGCTGGGTCTCAGCGACCCGCCACGTGTGCTGCTCGGGGGGCTCAGGGGGCCGTGAGGCATGCTGCCTGCTGCTCGGCCCAGCGGTGCTGCTGCTGTGGGCACGGCCAAGCACCCCCAGGGGCGGGGACACCCTCCGCTCACCTCCTTTCAGTGAACATCCACATGGGAGCACAGGGGGAGGGAAGAACCGTGTGAGACCCCCAGCCCTTGCAAGCCTCAAGCAGTGTCTTTGTTTTGCTCTCCCGGAGGTGTCCTAATAAAGCTCACAAGCCCTGAGCCTAATCAGCTCAGCAAAACCTCATCAGCTGGTGGTTTCCCAAGCTGAGCGCGGGGAAGTCCTGCACTTGCCCCCAGCCCATCATGGCAAAGCATCGGTGTGAACAGACCAAAACCACAAAAGAGATGTGGAGGCAGTGATGAAACCACTCGAAGCCGTGAGGGCAGAGCACCGTGCGCCGTGCCGCCCGCGCTCCCTCCCCACTGTGCCGCGGCTGTGTCCTGCAGGGCTGGGCTGCCTTGCCAGTGGGGCCCTTTATTTTCAGTTTCCTGTTTTTTTTTCTGGTGAATACCCTCTGAAAGGTCCCTGTCTGCTTGGCTCTGTGTTTTTATGCTGTTGGGAACAAAGGCCTGGTCTCTGAGAGGCAGCAGTGCTGCAGCAGCTGTGAGGGGGGGGCGCGGGGAGGGGTCCTCCTGACCTCCTGCCCTGGGCACCAGCGGGACGAGGCTCGGGCAGCGCGCTCCTTGGCTCTGGTGGCTCTGCCTGCTCTGTAGCTGCCTCCTTCTCCCTGCTGTTTGAGGGGTGCAGGGCCTTTGTGCAAATGTTTTCTCCTTCGAGTGACCTCCACTCTTCCTGCAAGGCCACCAAACGTCCCGTGAGGGCCTTTGAGCTCTCCTGGCGCAGTGGTGCCCCAGCGTGCCCAGCCTGTAGTGCCTACCTGGGGGTGGCCACCAGGTTGATGGGCACTGTCCAGCAGGAGCGTGGCCTTTCAAAGCACAGGGACACCAGCTGGAGATAGAACTGGGGCCAAAGCAAATGCAGGTCGGTGCTTACAGCCGTTTGCTGGCAAGTGTCCTCTGACTCTAACAAGTTTAATGATGTGGGGGAACCGCGAGCATTTTTAGCCCTGTAGCTCCATTTACAAAGGTTTCAGCTGAAATGTCACAGCCATCCGTCCACACCACAGGAAACTTTGGAGGATGCTCAGATGCTGCAAGGAGACAGAGAGCGAGGTGGAGTTGTTCTGAAACATGTACGCTTCCCCCTGTTGATCCTGACACCCAGCAATGTCTGCTCTACAGAAATATGATAATTTCCCCAGCCTTGCAGCAAACTGTCTCCTACCAGCTTGTCTCCAAACAGCGCCTGTCTCAGCAGCTGAGAGGCAGCCGGGACTCTGCATCCCTGCCTCCATCGCCTCCCGACGTGGGGCTGTCGTCCCGCAGGCGGCAGGGCAGGGGCCGGGGTGCCCAGCGCAGCCCTGCAGCCCAGCAGGGGCAGCTCCTGGCCTCGCCCGTGTGCCTCGCGCCCCGCCGCAGCCGGCAGCAGACGCCGGAGTGTCTTTCCGAAGACGCTTTCCAGACGGAGTTTGATCCTGACATTTGTTGCCAGTTAGGGGAATGCTCTCGGAGAAAAAAAAAAAAAAAAGAAAGGAAAGGAAAGTGTGTCACGCCATCACACAACTCTCCCCTCGCCGTGTGCCAGGAGAAATGGTCGTACACAGGCAGCTCTCTCCATAATTTACAGCTACTATAATAGAGATGACATATTGAAAGCTATCTTCTATAATTACACTGAAATACATTTTTTGCTGTAGGCAAAAGTACTGTAAGGGTCCCAGGCCTCCCGGAGCAGCTGGGAACCTGCTTTCTGAGTTCACAGATGTCTTCTGGATTCACCCCAAACTGGGGTGAAGTGTGGCTCTTCGGAAGACGCCACCAACCCTCAGAGCGCTGTGGCACTGTGCGGCTGGGGACTGTTTTGGGCCATTTCCTCTCTTTTCCTTGCATTTGTCTGAGGAGTCTTGATTAAGCATTAAGGCTAGCAGAAGCATCCTCCGCTCCTACAAGGTTTCTGAGCAGGTTAACAAGGCCATCACTTATAACCTGACATTATTAATAATGTCTCAGGCACCAAGCAGAGGCCTGAAAAATAGTACTGAAAAAGGGATCAAGTAGCTCGGACGCTATAAATAAACAAGAGAAAACAAGACAAAGCAGTGGTGTCTTCTGAGCTTACTTCCACTCTGCTGGGCTGCAGTAACTCCACGGACGGGAGATACCGGGGAAATAAATTAAAAGCAGGCCCTTTAAATAGCTGTAGCCAAACTAGGTATTATCAAGCATTTCAAGGAAACTCAGGGAAAGATTTTTGCTTCTTGAAATTAAGAAACTCACTTTAGCTTTGAAACATACAATTTTTGATATATTTGTGGTGAAATATTTTTCACGGAACAGAAGTACCTGAAATTATTTTTCAATAAGAGTTACCATTTTAACAGGACTTTAGGAATGAACTCCCCAGGTCTGCACAGGTCTCACCGCATGGCGAGAGGCCGGCGGCCGGCAGGGATGGGCGCTCTGCGGCTCTTTCGGGAGCCTGGAATGGCAAAACAGAAGGGAGGAAAACTGTGCAAATGGCAAACGAGGATTAGGCAGGTCAAATTCCTTGCCCTGAAGCTCAGACTGTGGTGGGCAGCTGCCGGGAGGAGCCCGTGGGCCTGCAGTGCCTGGTGCCAGCCGCCTGCAGCAGCACGCGTGGGGCACCCTGCTCCGCGCCTCGGCCGAGCGCTGCTCCACGCGGTGCGGCGGGGATGTAAATTACCCTGTAATTTACTTTCAGTAGTGTAAAGAAAAAAAAAAATCACTTTGCCTGAAGTGTATGCATCTTTCTTAAGGGTGTACCCAGATTTTAATTATCTAAATGTAAATACTTAACGAATTTTACTTAGAGTAATGAGCTAAAGTGCACACTACATAAATGAGATGTTCTAATTAATCATGTATGAACTACTGGTTTAAAGAAAAGCTATGTGAATTCTGTGAATGTTGGGCTATTGCCAAATTGCTAATCAGCATTTGCATTCATAGATGGCTTCACTTAATAAGTTGTGAGACGTTCAGCAAATGTTATAGGAAATTATGAGTTTTTAGATGCATAAACTTTTCACTTTTAACTCTTTCCCTCACATAATCTGTTGAAATACGGGAAAATCACTGAAAACGTAGTTGCAAGACAAATTGTAGTGATATTTTCAACCCTGGCTTTAGAAGAAAGAGGGGAGCTGGAGTCAAACAGCAACTTAACATACATGGTCTGAGCAAGACACTGGTACTGCTTCCCCTGCGTGATTTAGAGGCTGCCGAGCATCGTGCTCGTAGCCCGTTCGTCAGATGCACGAAATCCTCTGGCCTTATTAGGAAGCGATTCCAGCTCTGCAGTGCGTGAGGAGGGCTGGCTGCTGGTGCAACCAACGTGTGCGCCTGCCGGGACCCTCAGCCCCTGCCCACCGCTCCTGGTGAGCTCTGCATGCCGTGAGCCCGCTGCAGCGGCACGGCGCCGAGCCCCCTCCTGCCGCCAGGACAGGCAGGTCCCTGCCCCAGCCGTGCTCCAGCACCGTGCTGGGGAGGGAGCCTTGTGGCTGTGCCGCCGCTCTCCCAAGCAGACAGCAGGCCCGGGTTTTGTTTTTGAAAGAGATAAAGGAGACATAAATCAGCATAGTTTGTGGCAGCTTGCAGCCTGCGTGGGGGGAAGCCAGGATGCCAGCGTGACAGCCACTTGGTCATGCAGAGGCTCGGAGCAGGCAAAGCCTGCTGATGATGCAGCCTGCAGAAGTTTATATCATCGTGTCCTTTCGCCTGCACGCTCTGGGCCTGGTAATTGATGGCTGCTGATGCTGCCCTCCCCACCGCCCCGGCAGCGCTGCATGGCCAGGCTGCCGCACGGCCTGGCTGTGACGTTGCCTGTGGAGGGGACCTGCACAAGGCACCTCGGACAGGTTTCATTCCCCAAACCTGCTGCAAGGAGTTAAAATCTTATGTGCTGCTTGTCTGGGGGTCAGCCCACCTCTTTCAAGTGCATCCGGTATGTGGAGCTCAGCTACTGGATGTGTGCGATGTGCTCCTGTGGCCACGCGCAGGGATGGGGCAGCGTGGGGATCCCCCACCACTGCTGGCACCCTGGGGTCAGATGCCAGCTTGTGGCATTTTGGGATGACACAAAGCAATTTCTGAACTTCTCCTTCCTTTGCAGGCATGTAATGAGTTTACCACACATGTGATGAACCTTCTCAGAGAACAGAGTCGGACACGTCCCATTTCTCCCAAGGAGATTGAAAGGATGGTGGGCATCATTCATCGAAAATTCAGCTCCATCCAGATGCAGCTCAAACAAAGTACTTGTGAAGCTGTCATGATTTTAAGGTCAAGGTTCCTTGATGCCAGGTAAGGCTGAGATGAGTACCCCATGCTCTTGCTGGGACAGAGCAGCCCAGTGGAAGCCTGGTGCTCCTGGGAGCTGTGCCTGCACACAGGGCAGGCTGCTGTTCAGAGAGCCTTCGTAAACATCAGCATTTTTGAACACATTTTAGTGCAAGGATTAGGTTTGTTTACCCTGTGCTTGTTTATTTACCCTGCTCATGTAGGAGTCACACAGGGTTTGTGCAGAGGGCTGTTTTGTCACCCCAGCAGTTATTTAAGTGGCTGCAGGTACCAACATCTCACAGCATAAGGCTGGAACTGGCCCCATAACGAAGAGCCCAGTTATCTGGGAGGGACGCGCCACAGGCTGAGGCTGACTGGGTTAGCAGCTGCCTGTGCCTGAGGTAAGAAAGGCGACGATGCTTTCCAAAAGCCAGATTTGCTGGCCCTTCTCCCAACAAGCTGTCGCTCGGCTAGGGGAAGGGAGGAGGCAGCACCTCCTGAACCAGCAACAGCCACCACATGCGTCCCTTGCAAAGCTGCTGGAGCTCAGCACTGCTGTCCGCAGCAGCTGGAGCACACTGCTCTTCCTGGGCCGTGAGGAGACGGGCAGGCAGGGATTGAGAAGAGCTTTACAGACACAGCCAAATTTGCTGAGTAGCCCCAAGGTGGGATGTCAGCCCCCAGCACTATCCCTTTCCCAGGGTGCTGGCAGCTGGCCGGGCCCGGCAGTGCAGGGAGAGCCCAAGCAGAGGGCGAAGGAGCCTCAGGCGCCACGCAGAGCCTGCCTGTAGCAGCTAGCTCCTGCTTCACACCTGAAAGCTGTGAGGAGCTAAACAAGAGCAAAATAATTTTATTAACAAGGAGGTCACTGGCAGGTGTGGCAAATTAGGGTAATTACAAACAGTTGGAGGAAATGTCTATGGAGAGCTCCAGTAACTGCAAAAGGTAAAGCTTGCAGATGCACATTTTAAAGTGATTTCTTTAAAAAGGAGGAAGGTAAATAAGGCAAAATGAGCGGAAGCACAGTAATGAGATAAACGCAGCTCTAGGGAGAGTCTGCCTGCTCCAGGATACAGCGTCGTTAGCAGCATCGTGATACTCCTGGAAGAGAGCGCTGGGGATTGCCGCTCGGCTGCCTGCTGGCCCGAGGCGCCGGCAGTTTGATTGCAACCAGCCCGGAGGGGAAGGGAGCTCTGAAGGAAATGTTTAACCGGTGCCTTCGTGAGGATGCTCTCAGGGAGGCAGGCAGCCGATGTCAGCTGGGGGGAAGGCAGCTGTGGCCGTGCAGGTGCTGCTGCTGTGGCCTGTGTGGAGGGGAGGTGGCACGAGGTGTGCCTGTGGCGCTGAGGCGGCCTTGGGGTGTGCAGGCCGCGCCTCAGTGGCCCTTGGTGCCGTGTCCTGTGCATGGCCATGGAGTGAGCATGGCTGGGCCCCGGGAAGCCAATTAGCTCAATGAGTGCTAGATAAAGATGTGGCATGAAGGGGGTGCTGCTGTGCTCACCCCAACAGCCCTTTGCATGAGCCCCGGCTGACCTGCCAGCGAAGGGGAAGAGCTTGGTCACACTGCTATCGGCAAAGGGAGGTTCAGCAGTGCTGAGGGTGGTGGCACTGGTGGCTCCATGCCCTTCCTCAGCTCATCTCTACCCTGACTCCTGCTGCTGGCTCCAGCCTGCTGCAGGCGGGTGGCATCAGCGCACCATCGGGGTGAAGGCCCCTCTGGAGGCTGGGGGAGTTTGGAGGCAGCGCCCGGACCCTGCCAGGGCCCAACCCCACAGACGGGTGCTGCAGCTCCTTGGCATGGAGCCCACAGGGCCGGGCAGCTGCCGAGGGGGCTGCGTGCTGTGGGTGGGCAACGGGGGCTGCTCCCACCCCGCGGCCCAGCTGGAGCTCTGCACGTCTGGAACAGCTGTGGTTTTCTTGTCTCTTTTCAGGCGGAAAAGGCGCAACTTCAGTAAACAAGCCACAGAAATCTTGAATGAGTATTTTTACTCCCACCTCAGTAACCCTTACCCCAGTGAAGAAGCCAAAGAAGAGCTGGCAAAGAAATGCAGCATCACAGTATCGCAGGTAGGCAGCAGGTGGGAGCGCAGCCTCCTTCCTCCACCTCTACCTTGGCAAAGGGTGGGCTTCGACGGGGACCTGTGAGGTACGGAAGGTCCCTGCCCCAAGCGCCTTCCTGGTCCCTTTGAATTTATGTTATTGACCAGGAGTGGATGTGAATTTCAGCAGGGAATGGGGCATGGCTGAGCTGTGCGGGGAACGCAGCGTGACTGCGGGCAGCTGGGGCTGGTCTGGGGTAAGCGAGTGTGTGTGCAGTGAGGAAAGTAGGAATAAGAAGAGGTAACGTTAGCATCCTAGTCTACGTCAGACTTCTCTGTACAGTCAGAGCTATGCCTAGTTGAGACTTATCATCTGTTACAGATTCATTACAATTTAACATTATTTTGGGGAAAGCCAGTTTATTGACAAACATATAATCTATCTCTATAGATCCGAATTTCTTTGATTGGTTGAAGTCATTTCTCCAAGCCAGGCAGGAATGCAACCTCTCGATATTACTGAAGTGATGTGAGTGGTTTCTTTGTAGCAAAAATGAATGATGAAGACTGACTTCATTTTATCATATAAAGCAGATGTTACTGTAAAGTTAATGCAAGAAAAATAGTATCCCCTTGATGAGAAGGGCACGCTTTTGTTATCTGCAGCTGTTTGTGTGTAGACCAAAATACACGTACAGCTCTAGAGTGGTTCCTCACGGTGGTGTTCAGGCTGATGACAGCTCCATCAAGTGTTCTTTCACCGTTTCCTTCACCAGCTTAAAAAGCAAAATAACATCATTCATTTCTTGTGGCCTGTGTGTTTGACAGGAAGCCAAAATAATCCCACAGCAGATCTGGCTCATACATATGCCCTGTGAGGGAAAGTTTGCATTTGGGTGGCAGAGAAGTTCACCAGCAGTGTCCTCTTCTCCAGCTGCCCTGTGGCGGGGCTGGCATGCCATCTCCTCCCTGCTCTGCTTATCAATATTTCAGGTCCTTTAGAGGAACAATGCCTGCGGCGAGTATGTTAACTATTAATGATTGCAGGCTTCAGTATTGGCATTATTAGCAATGCAACCTTTAGCTTTATAATTAAGACCTGAGTTGAGATTTACTTTATAGGTCTCCATTGAATCCATGAAAAATTCAGGCGCTTCTATTGAAGACTTCCAAATGAAACCTTCTGTGAGAAAGGCCACCCAGATCCCCAAAATCTGTTCTTAATTAAAACTTTGAAAGTGCCATCAGAAGTACAAACCCAGGCACAAAGCCATCCTATGCCATGAAAAAAGCTGGTGGAGTCGTGTGTGTGCCTTGCTTGCTCCACAGCTCGCAGCACGTCCCGTGCTCCTGATGGGTGGGAAGCGCGTGTGCCAGGTGCAGGTAAGAGGAGGAGGCTGGGGCAGTTTTTCCCAGTCCACTTACCAGTGGCTGTGGTGAGAAGCAGGACTCTTGGTTTTCGTGGATAATGCTCACAGTGAGAAGGAAGCAAATGTTGCTCCAGTGAGCCCGCTGCGCGGGCAGGGCACAGTGTCTGAGCTGCCCCGCTTGGTGTGGCACAGCAGGGTCTCCTCTGGGGACACAGCGCCGAGCTCACTCTCTCTCAGGTTGCTCCTTTGTCACTGCCAGATCCTGTGAGTGACTGCAGCCCAGCAGATACAGGGGCAGCTGCAGCAGCTGCCGGGCACCTCTCCCAGCCCGCAGGTACCACTGCGGCTCTCACGGATGCCTGGAGCCAGCCAAACAGCTGTGGATACCTGGGCAGCCTGCTGCACAGCCCGGTGTCTTGTTGCTGGTTTCTGTCGTCTTGGCACGGGATAACTTATTGAAATTCCTCCAGTAAATGGTGTTTGAAAAATCCTCCCACAAGAGCCAAGGCAGCTTGCGGCAGAGTTAGGAGGGCCAACACAATTGACACCAAGTTGGAGAACCCCGAAGTTCTTCAGCTCCACTGGCAAAGTGTAACCAGGGAAAAACACCATGGTGGAGAGCACAGTAGACCTGCTGAGGAGGCATTTTGTGTCCAGCCAGGGGATGGATAGCTGTGCCTGGCAGAGGAAGAGTTAGTGATCCTGAAGAGTAGGCAGGTAAAAAGCTAGAGCATTCAAGGCTGAAGAAGCTGAAGGTCATGGGATGGAACACTTAAGCAATCAGTTACGGATTCTCCTAATGCTAATAGATATGATTTATTTTTTAATTGGTTGTTTGATAAGATTTAATGTATATATTATAGAATGAAATAAAAGGCAGGCAGATGGTCCAAAAGTGTAGCAGCAGCAGTCAGCCTGTGACATGAATATAGGTTTGTCTCTTTACTATTTGATGAGTGTGAATTAGTTGTTTCTTGAATCCATTAGGAAGGCTGTGTGAGTGGTGGGAGTGGCTGCGTTGCCTCTTCTGTACCGCTCTGTACCAGCCTGGGCTCTGAAGAGTGACATTTAGCAACCTAGGAGCAAGGGCAGCATTAACCACAGAGCCCTGGCATCATCTGCAGGAGGTGCAGGTTAGGGGCTGTGGTGGGAGCCTCAGTATGGCAAAAGTTGTATAAATGCTCCAGATGATGGGGAAGCCAGAAAACCAGGCAATGTGTCCTCTAATAGGGGAGGAGCACGCGTGCGAGAGAGGGAGTGCTTCCGATCAGTTGGTTGCTTGAGTTCCTGATAGATCTGCTGTCACAGCTAGAAAATGTGAGTACTATGGCTATCCTATTCTTTGAGTTTCAAAGGCATTTCCAAAGGCCGTATGGCAGGACTGCAGGAATAGTTGATATTTACTAGGTTGAACTGGGCTGAAGTTGTCTTCCTTTGTACTGAAAAATGTATATATTTTTGAGGCTGTCTAGCAGAAAAGCTCTGAGCGTGCACTGTAAAATAGCACAGTGCATGCTGCACTAGTGCTTGGCAGCCAAAGTCAGAGGATGTAATCCAGAAATCAGGGGTAAATTGAGCAGTCATTTAAAATACTGGCAGGAGTAGCATCGCCTGGGATAAGCAATGGCATCCAAGCGAGTGACTGAGCTACACCTTGCACAGGGCTTTTATGAAAATCTCCAAGTGTATGCATTGCAGCTCGGACCAGGAGTCCCTTAGCCACTGCCTTGCCTGGCACCATGCCTTAGCCACCGCCCTGGCCTCGAAGGCCCTGGAGGTGTGAAGAGCTGGGAAATGGGGTGGGGGTGGGAAGAGTTAATGGATGGCTTTCCAGACTCCTGGAGGTTTCGGTTCATGTTTGATGAAGAGGCTTTGTCCTTTTTCTGGCTGAGCTGGGCTTTCCGCGTAGCCTCTCCTAACTGATCCAGGGTATTTCTTTCTTGTACTGTCAGTGTCTTGGAAATGCTAGGGGCAGATTCATGGCAGAACATTTTCTCCCTCAAACACTTAATTAGCGAGTATTTTGGGTCATCCTCCCCCCAGATTGAGCAGCTGACTGGAAATCTTGCTGCCAAGGCACTTTATTGAGCTACAAAAAATTGTCTCCCAGAATCATTTAGTTACAGATGGGAGATAGATGGTTTTAGTTTTGATATCCGTGTTTAAAATTATATGTAGAGAAGGTTTTTCAAGAAAAGCATAAAGACAAACTATTTATTAAGATGAACGCCTCATACAATTTCATTTTTAAGAGTACGGGAAAAAGTAATTCTGGCGAAAAAATGTCCTTAACAGAACATCGTTGGCTGTAATTTAGAACTACCCGATCAGCACGTGTTCACCGGAGATAAACTGTGTCATCTGTTCTCTCCCCACCATGGCTGCGAGGCTGATGTTTTATACTTTTGCAGATGAGTCTCTTTCAGGGTGTCATGAACAACTATCAGTCTATCATATGGGCTGTAGAAAGGGCACAGTCATTGCTGAAAGCGTGTCACTGGATTACAGCAATAAAATTTTTCACTGCTTCAAACAAAATAAGAACGTGCTTGACAAGAGAATATATTTATATTTATTTTTTTTAATAAATGTAAAAGCTGGGTTCCAACAGCCCTCCCGGCCCTGCTTCTTCTGAGTTTGTTTTTGTAAGCACATTGACAGGGAGAGCTACAGATTTATGAGCTCTTACCCTTGACTTCATTGGGAAGCAAGAAAAAAAAAGATGCAAGCTTAAATAGTTTCTAGAGGTAAAATTGTTAGCTTTAGAACATGTACCATAATTGTACTATGTTTTTTTTCCTATTTTGTGTCATTTGATTAGGTGCAGAACACAGACAGTGCTACAAACCCTTGAAAACAATGGAAAAATTTCTGTGATCCATAAGTATTTAGCTGACAAATTTCAACAGTGATGCTCTTGCGTGAGGCGGTTCTTTTGCAGAACGGGGACTGATTTATCCCATAAAATCAGCCACTGCAGAGACACAAGGCAGGCCTGTCCCATCCTAAATCCCGCATTAGGCATCTTGACAATTTAAGTAATAATTTATTGTCTTTTTACTTTACATTACAATTAACATGATAAATAAGTGCAACTGCATTGTTTGAAATGTAATATACAATTAAGCCCAATTAATTAATTGGCTTTCAATGATCAAGAGGAGAAATGTTTTTTTTTTTTTTTTTTAATGTGGAGAGTTTGTTTTAATGAAAAATGTGTTGTGAAGCAGCTCACGATGGAGACATCTTTCATGTTTCGGGTGAGCACGAGGCAGGGCGAGCAGGCAGGGCGCTGCGGCTGCCTCGGCTCCCAGCGCTGCCCTCGCAGGCGGCCCGGGGCTGGCTGCGGTGCCAGCTGCAGGGGGTCCAGGGACCCAGCCCAGATCCTGCCCTCTGCTCGAGCTGTGTGCTGGCCCCGTCCCGCTGCCCAGAGCGTGGACACTCCGCTGTGCGTTGCAGGAGCAGCGGGTCCTTTGGTGGGGAGGTGAAGGGTTCCTGAGCGGTGACATCCATACCCGGGGGTGCTGCGGTCACACCAGGAGCTGCAGCAGCCACTGTGCTCTGCCCGCGTGCGGAGTGCGTGCTTTAATCCCAGAAATAGTTCAACATTTCTGGATATTCATTTCAATGTGGTATGCGGGTTAAACATAACGTACGATCGCTGCTCCTCTCATTGCTTCCAATTAAACCTTGCTTGTTAGTTTAACCTCTAGGTAATCCCATCAAACAATTGATGTCAAGGAAACACTGCCCACAGTGGCTCTGGATGAGTGGCCATTAATTTTAATTGCCTTGATATTAAAGATTAAGAAGTATTGGGACTAGCAGAATGGAAACGATCTGATGTCAAGCAAATCCACTCGTTGAGGCTTCCCCAGGCTGCTGGTGATATTAAAATTTTACTGTGAGAATTAAATAAACCTTTATTAGTGATGGCTGTTGTTTGATTGGTCCAGCAGTGTGCATAAACAGAGGGGTCTCGCACACATCCGTGGACAATACAGTTGATGTACAGAGATTTCTCAATTATGAAACTGTTAATAAAGCATAATCTGATTGTCCACAATAATTATTTGCTAGGTTTCATTAATGCATTATTGCTTCTCTGACTGACAAGGTAATATTAAGTGCAATATATAGAATACAGTGGAGTATTATCTAGGGAACAGAATGTATAAGATACATCTCTTGTGTTACAGTTAAAAGCTAAGAGGCTTTGCGTTAATTGCACTAAAACAAAAGCTACAGCTGCCTAACATACAGCAGAGGCAGTCTCCTGTATCGGGGCCGTGCTGGGTGCTGTGAGGTATCACTGAGCTTTAAGGGGTGCTGTGGTGGCTGGGGGGCACTCCGGGGGTGCAGGACGCCAGCTGGGTGTCACTGTGGGCCACGTGTTTGCCGTCCCTTCTAGGTGATTTGGTCCCTTCCTGCAGGCCATGGCTAATTACTGCTCGTGTTGTCACCAGTCCCTTCCCCTCTACCACGGTTTTGTTACAGATCCTTTTTTTTGTCTGTCCAGAGGGTAGCTGCCACCTTTGCAACATTGGCTCTGATTTACCTTTGTTGCAGTGGCTGAAGTTAAACAAAGCTGCTGAGAAACCATTGCAGGAACTTCTCTGAACTGCTCCAGCCATGACCTCTGCATGGGTTAATGGCCAGAGCCCCACCTTGGCTTCAGTACATCTTCAAAGGGGGACGAGAGAGGTTTTTCAGACATTATTGATTTATATTATTCCTTTCATTTTCAGCCGAACAAACATGACTGTAAGTGCAGGCTGCCAAGGTTGTTCTGGCCCAAAAATAAAGAACAATTGCACTCACTGCCCACTCCCTTGCTCAGCCAGCAGGCACCTTGGTCCCCCTCAGCAGCTCTGGGGTCTTGCTCCGATTTCAGTGACAAGTGGCTGATATAAGGGGAGACAATGCTGGGCTAAATGCTACATCAAGCTCCAAGATACCTGTCCTCACCCCTTGGGAAGCAGTTCACCAATGGACAAGCAGAGCCAGATCATACTCGTGTCCATACTAATATTTAACTGGTCCTTAATTACTGCTTTGTTAATCGGGGTGCCCAGCAGTTACCGGCAGGGTGCTGGAGTGCGTTTGTGTGCTGTGCCAAACACAACGCTTTGGAGGGATCGTGCTTTGTCAGGTCAAATGCTTTGTGTCCTTCACTCTGCCCCACCTCTCCCCACTGTAGGTGTCCAACTGGTTTGGAAATAAGAGAATCAGGTACAAGAAGAACATTGGGAAGTTCCAGGAAGAAGCCAACCTCTACGCGGCAAAGACGGCTGTGACTGCAGCGCACGCCGTGGCCGCGGCCGTCCAGAACAACCAGACAAACTCCCCCACCACACCAAACTCTGGTACGTACCCGGCACGTGCGTTAGAGCATCCTGCAGTGAGTTCGGTCGGGCTGAAGACTCTGCAGCCCCCCAGCAGACCTGGCCATGGGAGCAGTGCCGGGTCCGTGCACCCGCGTGGCTCTCACGGCGGTGGTGTCTGCCTCGCTCAGACTTCTGGCAGCTTCTTTGTTTCTGTAGATATTTTAAGCATTTCTCATTCCATGAAAATAACACAAAATAAAGTGAGGCAGAGCTCCAAGTCTGTTTTTGTAGAACTGTTAAATTTATTGTCAAGATAAGAACAAAATGGGGGAATATTTTAGCATGCACTAATTGGAATGTAAACTCTGGCTTGCTTAGGAAGGAGTGTATATTATATATAGAAACCTAAGGACACAACTTTTATTTCAGAGTTGCTGTACCACATGTTCTTTTACAGTATTTAAAAACTGTCTCGCTAGCGCTTTATTGACATTTTGCAAATCTAAACATTATATTATAGAGAGAGTGTCTAACGAGGAAGTCACTTTGGGGGCTCCAGAGGCAAAGGTTTCCACAGAGCACAGATGTGTTCGACACTATTTACAGTGCAGCCTTGCCACAACTTAGTTGTAGACAACTTTTAAAGGATATAAAAATCCATGGGGAAAAAAAACCACACAACTTTAATCGAAGGAAAGATTTCTTTTTTTAAAAAAAAAGTTCCTCCTCTGATGGTAACAAATCAACTAATTAGAAATTACCAGCCATTTCCTTTTGAAGGAGACATTAAACACAGATTCAAAATGAGTTTTTCTCAGAGTGTTTAGTGATAGCATCTCAAGATGAAGCGATCCACGAGAGGAAAGCACTGCACATTAAAGCCTGTTTTCCTGCAAGCTGCTCTTCCAGCGGGGACGACTGACCACGGGTTCTGCTGGGTTTCCCTGACCTCCCGCGCGCTCCGGCTGCGCAGCACAAGTCCCCGTGTGGCGTGGGTGTCCCGCTGGCCCCCAGCTCCCCTCCTGCGGGGTCAGGAGCTTTTTCTCTGTTGTGCACTACCTTTCCTTCTTGTTTCCTTTCTTCTTCTCCTTCCCCTGCCCTGAGGTCTTTGGGGTTATATATTTGTAGCTCTCTGTTATTCAGCTACCTAACTC